>NC_092263.1:1958924-1993924 GCF_036320965.1 Panulirus ornatus | reverse complement strand
TACTGAACACCTCATGTATACCAATTATTCCCTCAACTGCCACATTACTCACCTTTGCATTCAAATCACCCATCACTATAACCCGGTCTCGTGCATCAAAACCACTAACACACTCATTCAACTGCTCCCAAAACACTTGCCTCTAATGATTTTTCTTCTCATGCCCAGGTGCATATGCACCAATAATCACCCACCTCTCTCCATCAACTTTCAGTTTTACCCATATTAATCGAGAATTTACTTTCTTACATTCTATCACATACTCCCACAACTCCTGTTTCAGGAGTATTGCTACTCCTTCCCTTGCTCTTGTCCTCTCACTAACCCCTGACAATTGGAAATGATCACAATTTTGCGCGTGATCAAGATATACCTACGAGTCCACTGGGAAAATGAAACACGATAAGTTCCCAAGTGCACTTTCGTGTAATAATCACATCATCAGGGGAGACTCAAGAGAGAAATCTAAGTCGGTAGATATACATCGAAGACACGAAGCTAGGACGCCATTCGGTAAACCTGCGATTTTTAAAACATACAACGAGTGTTCATAAACTTATCATTTTACAAATTTTATCAACAATAAAGTTCTCTTATTTGTATAGACCATCACTAATATTAAGATTATAATTGTGTATTCTATAATAGAAGATTCAATGATATTTCTCTTGGTAATAGAGTTAGAGTTAATAACTGAGATGGAGTATTATAGATTTATTACGTGGACAAGAACGACAACTGTTTGCAAATTATATCAACACTAAAGCTATCCAATTGTATAGACGTTCACTAATATCAATGTTACAATTCTTTGGTGTACGTATTCAATTATAGAAGATTCAATGATATTTCTCGTGGTACAGGAGTTAAGAGTTAATATGTGAGACTTTATTACTGCAGTCATTACAGTGATTATAGTTTTTAACATGATTAAACAAGGCATATGATTCTTGTGCTGTTCTTATTCTATGTTCATGTGGCTTAAGTCTAACTCATCAATAGAATATTTTGAAACCGAAATTTCAACTTTAAGTAATATTCATACGAAAGTCTGGTTTAGATACGTGGATGATATGTGGTAATCCTCCCAAGATAAAGATGTATTTTCAATGAATCAAATAACATCCACCCCACCATTAAACTCAAGATGGAATGGGAAAAAGAAGGTAAACTGCCCTTTCTTGACGTGCTGATAAACAGGGAATCCTTTAAAATCTACAGGAAGCTTACCAACTCTTAAGAGTTATATTCATTGTTTCTCTGCACATGATCCTTCTGTAAAAATATCTGTAGTTATGTCTATGTTTTTAAGAGCACTACGGTTATGTGATCTCATAGGCCTGGTAGACGAATGTAGTCATATAAGACGTATCTTTAGGCAGTTATATTATCTCAATTGGTTTGTGAATGAAGCTTACTGGAAAGCTAGGAAGGTATCTTATGCTTATTGTAACAAAAATGTGACAAATAAGGATAAATCTAAATGTTTAGTGTTGTACTATTCTCCCAACTTAGCTAATCTAAGACATGTTCTAAAAAACAGTGCTTGTAATTTTGCCTTCCCTTTACAATAACACCATCAGTAAGACCTTAATAAATAGTAGGGCAAATCATGGAACAATTGGAATTGTTTACACTGTTAAATGCAAGGCATGTAAAGATACATAGATAGGCCAGAACGGAAAGTGTAACGGAGATGTGTTATTGGCACGCAGGGATGACCACAAAAATGCGATCGCTAAACATTGTCATGAAAATGATCACCCTGGCCATAGATCTTGAAAATTCAGTTATTATATACTCTTCTGCTGATTATGCCACACGTAACGTCATTAAATTGGCCTTAATTGCTCATACTAAGAACTTTATTTTGTCCCAAGGGAATTTCAAATCCCATCCTAGCATTAACCAAATCATTATAAGAGAACTGAAAAAACACGAAATCATTAAAAAAGTTGTTCAAGACACACTCAGCTGCCCAGATCAACCCCCGCCACGTGACCCCCCTTAATCACTCTCCCTTACAATGGTTACTGCCAGACAAAGCGGACAGTGGGTTGGTCTGTACAGATTGGTGTTGGACGGCGGGAATCAAGTGTGATGTTGGGATCTAGATAAGTTTGTTCAATACTGGCTCCTGATGAGGTGGATTATCTCCACGAAACATGTATCACATGTAAAAAATGAATGTTAAATAGAATTTTATGAACTACTACTGAAGTGCGATTTCTCCATATATATATATATATATATGTATATATATATATATATTTTCTTTTTTTTTTTTCGCTTTGTCGCTGTCTCCCGCGTTTGCGAGGTAGCGCAAGGAAACAGACGAAAGAAATGGCCCAACCCACCCCCATACACATGTATATGCATGCGTCCACACACGCAAATATACATACCTACACAGCTTTCCATGGTTTACCCCAGACGCTTCACATGCCCTGATTCAATCCACTGACAGCACGTCAACCCCGGTATACCACATCGATCCAATTCACTCTATTCCTTGCCCTCCTTTCACCCTCCTGCATGTTCAGGCCCCGATCACACAAAATCTTTTTCACTCCATCTTTCCACCTCCAATTTGGTCTCCCACTTCTCGTTCCCTCCACCTCCGACACATATATCCTCTTCGACAATCTTTCCTCACTCACTCTCTCCATGTGCCCGAACCATTTCAAAACACCCTCTTCTGCTCTCTCAACCACGCTCTTTTTATTTCCACACATCTCTCTTACCCTTACGTTACTTACTCGATCAAACCACCTCACACCACACATTGTCCTCAAACATCTCATTTCCAGCACATCCATCCTTCTGCGCACAACTCTATCCATAGCCCACGCCTCGCAACCATACAACATTGTTGGAACCACTATTCCTTCAAACATACCCATTTTTGCTTTTCGAGATAATGTTCTCGACTTCCACACACTCTTCAAGGCTCCCAGGATTTTCGCCCCCTCCCCCACCCTATGATCCACTTCCGCTTCCATGGTTCCATCCGCTGCCAGATCCACTCCCAGATATTTAAAACACTTTACTTCCTCCAGTTTTGCTCCATTCAAACTTACCTCCCAATTGACTTGACCCTCAACCCTACTGTACCTAATAACCTTGCTCTTATTCACATTTACTCTTAACTTTCTTCTTTCACACACTTTACCAAACTTAGTCACCAGCTTCTGCCGTTTCTCACATGAATCAGCCACCAGCGCTGTATCATCAGCGAACAGCAACTGACTCGCTTTCCAAGCTCTCTCATCCCCAACAGACTTCATACTTGCCCCTCTTTCCAAAACTCTTGCATTTACCTCCCTAACAACCCCATCCATAAACAAATTAAACAACCATGGAGACATCACACACCCCTGCCGCAAACCTACATTCGCTGAGAACCAATCACTTTCCTCTCTTCCTACACGTACACATGCCTTACATCCTCGATAAAAACTTTTCACTGCTTCTAACAACTTTCCTCCCACACCATATATTCTTAATACCTTCCACAGAGCATCTCTATCAACTCTATCATATGCCTTCTCCAGATCCATAAATGCTATATACAAATCCATTTGCTTTTCTAAGTATTTCTCACATACATTCTTCAACGCAAACACCTGATCCACACATCCTCTACCACTTCTGAAACCACACTGCTCTTCCCCAATCTGATGCTCTGTACATGCCTTCACCCTCTCAATCAATACCCTCCCATATAATTTACCAGGAATACTCAACAAACTTATACCTCTGTAATTTGAGCACTCACTCTTATCCCCTTTGTCTTTGTACAATGGCACTATGCACGTATTCCGCCAATCCTCAGGCACCTCACCATGAGTCATACATACATTAAATAACCTTACCAACCAGTCAATAATACAGTCACCCCCTTTTTTAATAAATTCCACTGCAATACCATCAAACCTGCTGCCTTGCCGGCTTTCATCTTCCGCAAAGCTTTTACTACCTCTTCTCTGTTTACCAAATCATTTTCCTAACCCTCTCACTTTGCACACCACCTCGACTAAAACACCCTATATCTGCCACTCTATCATCAAACACATTCAACAAACCTTCAAAATACTCACTCCATCGTCTCACATCACCAGTACTATATATATATATATATATATATATATATATATATATATATATATATATATATATATATATATATATATATATTCCTATGAGTCCACGGGGAAAATGAAACACGAAGTTCCCAAGTGCACTTTCGTGTAATAATCACATCAGGGGAGACAAGAAAAATATAACAGTCAATTGATGTACATCGAAGAGACGAAGCTAAGACGCCATTTGGTAAACTTTTCGTGTTTCATTTTTCCCGTGGACTCATAGGAATATCTTGATCACGCGCAAAATTGCGATCCTTTTTTTTTTTTTTTTTCCAAAAGAAGGAACAGAGAAGGGGGCCAGGTGAGGATATTCCCTCAAAGGCCCAGTCCTCTGTTCTTAGCGCTACCTCGCTAATGCGGGAAATGGCGAATAGTATGAAAAAAAAAAAAAAAAAAATATATATATATATATATATATATATATATATATATATTTACTTTATTTTTTATTATACTTTGTCGCTGTCTCCCGCGTTTGCGAGGTAGCGCAAGGAAACAGACGAAAGAAATGGCCCCCCCCCCCATACACATGTATATACATACGTCCACACACGCAAATATACATACCTACACAGCTTTCCATGGTTTACCCCAGACGCTTCACATGCCTTGATTCAATCCACTGACAGCACGTCAACCCCGGTATACCACATCGCTCCAATTCACTCTATTCCTTGCCCTTCTTTCACTCTCCTGCATGTTCAGGCCCCGATCACACAAAATCTTTTTCACTCCATCTTTCCACCTCCAATTTGGTCTCCCTCTTCTCCTTGTTCCCTCCACCTCCGACACATATATCCTCTTGGTCAATCTTTCCTCACTCATCTCTCCATGTGCCCAAACCACTTCAAAACACCCTCTTCTGCTCTCTGAACCACGCTCTTTTTATTTCCACACATCTCTCTTACCCTTACGTTACTCACTCGATCAAACCACCTCACACCACACATTGTCCTCAAACATCTCATTTCCAGCACATCCATCCTCCTGCGCACAACTCTATCCATAATATATATATATATATATATATATATATATATATATATATATATATATATATATATATATATCATAACGAATCTAGTTCTCACAGTAATGAAAGTAATGGTCGATATAGAGCACTGATGTCTAGGTTATACTGCGAGGAGAAGACCAGTCATAAATGATTGTGAAAAATTATTTCATTAGGTCTAGAATGAGCCCAGGTTGATAATGATCAGTATTATTAATCAAAACATAGAAGTAACACAAAATCACAAAGTAGCAGCAAGTATAATAACTAATTAACCATATTTAATCAACAATGAATCCACGAATCGCATCCCCATGAATACAAAAATATTACCACAAGTCAAATGAAAAGCAATTTCCCAGCACACAACATAAAACTATGTTAATACAACCACAAGTGCATTTAACCACAAAGGCAGCTTACCTTATATAACAAAATCGTTCTGCTCCCCTACCACACCACCACACCTCGGGGAAGAGCCACTACACCTCAGGATGCCGTCTGGAATGAGACTGCCGTGGAAGGTATCGGCACCGATATATAAAGGGTTGGTATGAAGCCCGGCTTGTCTCAGTCAAAGTGAGACGAAGCAACAAGGACTTGAACTAATGAATCCTAACGCAAAACGATCTAGTTCCAACGTGGCAGAGAGGAAGTGGTGCGTAGTATGGAGGACAAAATAATATAAGAGTTTTACTTTAAACAAGATCTTAGGAGAGTACATGATGATGATATATATATATATATATATATATATATATATATATATATATATAAATACATATATGCAAAGATTCGAACCCCGCACCATTTGCGTGGTAGCTGGGAACGCTAACTGCGAGGTTATGATCGCCCCTAACAGGGAAATGACTATTCGATTACTAGTAATCCAATACCCTTAAACAAGATCTTAGGAGAGTACATGATAATATATATATATATATATATATATATATATATATATATATATATATATATATATATATATATATATATATATATATATATATATATATATATATATATATATATATATATATATATATATATATATATATATATATATAAAATATTCGGAGAGTGTTCCCAGCTTAAATTATTCCCAAATGATAGTAAACTTCTCAGGTTTGGTCAGCTCACTTAATGAAACGCACAGGTTGGGTCACCTCACTTAACGAAACGTAAAGACGTGATAAAACACCTCCAGTAGGACGGAACAAGGATGCGTACCTGAAATAAAGAAGTGTAGCTAAAGTGTCGTTGTTCATCATGGCGTAACCGTTGCCTTCATGTTCCCACACTCAGGTCAACATGTCACAAATGACCAAGTCTTCAAAAGATGCAAAGACAGAGCCACCCACAAGCCACAACATAAAGCAAAGCAAGACACTCGTTAGAACATCTGTGAAGTGGTAGCCTTAAAATATCATAGTTGTGGATAAACAGAATGTGCTAAGTAACTTCGCACCCTCCGTGGTGGGGTGGTTGGCGTAGCTGACCGTGGCGCATAGGTTCGAATCTTAGTCGCGAATACGGTCTACAGTTAACTCCAATGTTCATCTTCCCTTGGAAGCTGGTTGATAGAAGGGATCGATGAGATAGAACCTGGCTTAAGCTATGTATATATATATAGCGTTATTGACATCCTGGCTTAAGCTATGTATATATAGCGTTATTGACATCCTGGCTTAAGCTATGTATATATAGCGTTATTGACATCCTGGCTTAAGCTATGTATATATAGCGTTATTGACATCCTGGCTTAAGCTATGTATATATAGCGTTATTGACATCCTGGCTTAATCTATGTTTATATAGCGTTATTGAGACAGCTTTGATTAGCGCATTCAGTTGCCCGTGCTGGCTCAGTTAACTTGGCAAAGAAGGATACATTGAATGTTGTCAGTATACAGTGTATCAGAAAGCAGGTTGATAGTAAATGGGAAAAAAGGGGAACGATTGAGAAAAATGGGATCCCACGCGTGTTGAATTCCCTTTCTCTCACTGAACAGTGTAATCAGAACTCCTCCAACATTTCCTCTCGCACAACTCTCTCTCTCTCTCTCTCTCTCTCTCTCTCTCTCTCTCTCTCTCTCTTTCTCTATCACACACACACACACACGTACGGATATGGCGTAGTGGGTAGCGTTACTGGCGGGCGATTCAACGGAGGCCAACCCAGAGTTGCACCCACACGGGTTCAATTGCTGGACGTAAGCAACCGGCCCACACCCAAAGCAGGTGCTCATCCTTCCCTTAGGGCTGGTCGATAGATGGGTACCTTTCTTAGGGTGATGTATGTGTGTGTGTGTGTGTGTGTGTGTGTGTGTGTGTGTGTGTGTGTGTAGGTATTGGAATAAAGTCTTGGTACGTATATACAAGGTTCAAACATTATCACACAACTACACACCACCTCCACAATACCTCTGCCTCCGCCTCCCCAGGCCACCACCAGTCCTACTTCGAGTGGATTTCTTCCTCCCTCCTTCAGGATGAAGCATGGGGCAACATTCCCTCCTAAACCCGACCTTTTACGGAGAGTTTCAAAGTTTATTTATTCTCCCTGGTTGTTGCTGCTCCTCCTCATGCTCATAACACCCCCACACCAACTCCCACTATCCACACACACACACACACACACACCACACACACACACACCCCACCAGTCTTCCTCTGTCGATGGAATTAATATGGAGAGGATCGTGAGTGTCCAACATTACCATCAGGGAAGGTCAATCGATGGAGACGGAGAAAATCATTCTCTGAACAATGACTTTCATCCGAGCGTTTTCCATCGCACGTTTTTCTTTTTTTTTCTTTTTTTTGGTCTATGTATGATGGCTGAGATGGGAGGCATTTCCCGTGTCCAACTTTGTATTTCATATTCGTCTGGAGACACTGAAGTATTAAGAAGAAGAAAAAGAAATTAACCTTACATGAGATATGAAACCTGTAATATAAGAATGAACCATGTTGATGTATGAATTTTGACCTTAAAAGGTTTGAGTCTTTGAACATACCAGCAGATGTCTAATTAGATCCCATCAATACAAGATTATGACTATTTTTGTTGTAATCTCAATCATCATTTGTTTACGTAATCATCGTCTATGAAATCACTACTGACAACCAATTTTACCCAATGTATTTTTTTTTCTCTCTCTCTTCTTCACTTAATTTGCAACACGTTCACGACTGTTACCTGACACTCATCAAGTTAAAAGAAATCACGCTCGACTTCAGTAATGAAGGAAAGAAAAGATCAGAAAATGTCGTAAGTGCCTCCTTTGACCACTAAAATCATCAGATCGCACATCGCAAAGAGAATAAACGTAGAATAAGACAAATTACTTGATTAATTTATGTGCTCATTACCTCGTTAATATGGCGAGCGTGCTGTGTTCGGGTGATACTTCCCCGGAAAGCACTTAATATTCGTCTCTCCACATTAAGCAAAATAAAAATAAGGGATGAAATGTCGCCCTGAGTGAAAGCCATCTTCGAGACTGCATAGTGTTGTGTCCTCCCTGCAACACACAACGTCAGAAAGTGGCAAAATCCCAGAAGATATAATGTTAGAGTCAACCTAACATCATGGGTTGCTGCCAGTTGCAGACTTCCAGGGTAAATGGTAATAAAGACCAGGTCAAGAGTCTTGTAATTAGTAAAGCCAGCTCACGATTCAGCCAGCGATGATCATTATCAGCTAAGATGGCCAACATGACCCAATGTGAATTCTTATTTCTTACGTCAACGTTCAATATTTTTGTTTTCCTTTTTTTTTATTCCATTATTCGTTACTAATTCATTTTCTTTTGTTACTTAGACTGAATGTATCATGGTCGGCGAGCAGGCTGGTGGAGGAGTTGGGTGGATGGGGAGAAGGTCGGTCAGGAAGCAGGCTGGTCAGGGAGCAGGCCGGTCAGTGAGAAGGTCGGTCAGGGAGCAGGTCGGTCAGGGAGCAGGCCGGTCAGGGAGCAGGCCTGCTAGGGAGCAACCTGCTGAGGGAGCAGGCCTGTTAGGGAGCAGGCCGGTCAGGGAAAAGGTCGGTCAGGGAGCAGGCTGGTCAGGGAGGAGGTCGGTCAGGGAGCAGGCCTGTTAGGAAGCAGGCCGGTGAGGGAGAAGGTCGGTCAGGGAGCAGGCTGGTCAGGGAGAAGGTCGGTCAGGGAGCAGGCCTGTTAGGGAGCAACCTGGTGAGGGAGAAGGGCTGGGAACACGCCGGTCAGGGGTCAGGGAGGTCAGGGAGCACGCTGTTCAGGGAGCAGGCCTGTCAGGGAGAACGACTGGTCAGGGAGAAGGAAGGGGTCAGGGAACAGGTCGACCAGGGAAAGGGAAGGTAAAGTAGCGGGCTGGTCAGGGAGCATACAAGTCAGGGAACATGCCGGTCAGGGAGCAGCCCAGCCAGAGAGCAATCCGGTCAGGGAACAGGCTAGTCAGGGAGAAGGCCTTTCAAGGAGCAGACCAGTCGGGGAGGAGGCCTGTCAAAGAGTAGGCCGGTCGGGTAGCAGGTCGGTCAGGGAGCAGGCCGGTCGGGTAGCAGGTCGGTCAGGGAGCAGACCGGTCGGGTAGCAGGTCGGTCAAGGAGCAGGCCGGTCGGGTAGCAGGTCGGTCAGGGAGCAGGCCGGTCGGGTAGCAGGTCGGTCAGGGAGCAGACCGGTCGGGTAGCAGGTCGGTCAAGGAGCAGGCCGGTCGGGTAGCGGGTAAGTCAGGGAGCAGACCGGTCGGGTAGCAGGTCGGTCAGGGAGCAGACCGGTCGGACAGTAGGCCTGTCGGGTACCATGCCTTCTGGACCAAACCCTGTTCACGGACCAGGCCTATCTAGGACCAGGCTGGCAGGGTACCAGGCCTATCGGGGACCTGGCTGGCAGAGGACCTGGTCCGTTGGGGACCAGGCTGGCAGAGGACCTGGTCCGCTGTTGGGGACCAGGCTGGCAGAGGACCTGGTCTGTTGGGGACAAGGATGGCAGGGGACCTGGTCCGTTGTTGGAGACCAGGCTGGCAGAGGACCTGGTCCGTTGTTGGGGACCAGGCTGGTAGGGGACCTGATCTGTTAGGGACCAGGCTGGCAGAGGACCTGGTCCGTTGGGGACCAAGCTGGCAGGGGACCTGGTCCGCTGTTGGGGACCAGGCTGGCAGGAGACCTAGCCTGTCGGGGACCAGGTTGGCAGGGGGTCTGCTCCGTTGGGGACCAAGCTGGCAGGGGGCCTGGTCTGTTGTTGGGGACCAGGTTCATTGGTGTCAGCGATCATTGGTGTCAGCGATCATTGGTGTCAGCGATCATTGGTGTCAGCGATCATTTTACATCTTTTATATTCGAATATTTTTGACAGCAGCCACCCCCATGGAGGTACTACCCTCCTGCCGTGTAGAGGTGTTGAAATGATGGCCAGGGTTGGAGGTTACGGTGTCTGTGACACACACCCACACACACACACCCACACACACACACACACACACACACACACACACACACACACACACCCACACACACACACACACACACACACACACACACACACACACACACACACACACACACACACACACACACACACACTAATTGTAGTCTTCAATCTTCCATTCTGAGATGAGATTAAGATCAAAAAGCAATTAGATAAGATGAGGGAGGAGGGTGGCTAAGGTGATTATCAATAGCTTATACTTTTGGCTCAACATTTATCATCAGCTGCTTTCATCAGATACCCAGAACTGTCTGTATTTAAGTCCTGCCAGTTGTTAATGTTGCTTAATACCAGACATCACGACGGTTTGGATGGGCCACGTACGAGAAATGAGGCAATGAACTCCGGCAGTGCACTTTACATTATAATATCAATTACATAGTGTTAAGTATGTATGAGTTGTGCTTACAGGTCCGAGCTAACTGACACCTTGTATCGTGTTGAAACAACGGCCATTCATCTTATCACAGCCCTCCCAACCCCACCCGAGAGAGAGAGAGAGAGAGAGAGAGAGAGAGAGAGAGAGAGAGAGAGAGAGAGAGAGAGAGAGAGAGAGAGAGAGAGAGAGAGAGAGAGAGAGAGAGAGAGAGAGAGAGAGAGAGAGAGACTTTAAGACAAATCCCATAACCGAAATACTTAATCTATGAGTGTTACAGGAGCATATCTATGGATCGGTGGGAAGCTGGTTCAGGCACACGCCTCATGAAGTTTGTGTCTGTAAAGATGATGATGATGGTGCTGAGGCGGCACAGTGAGGTGAGACTGGGTCTTCCAAGGAGACAAGATCGGCAGCCATCATGTGGAATGGATATTATGTAGGAGACACGTGTGGCTTCTTTGTATACAGAAGTTCAGAGATTTGTGGGTGAGGATCCATTAACCATTAACACTCATCAGACTTGAAATGGAAAAGGCCAAGTGTCGTAGAAGGCGACTAAAGGGGATGGGAGCGGGGGGCTAGAAACCCTCCCCTCCTTGTATTTTGACTTTCTAAACGGGAAAACAGAAGAAGGATTCACGTGGGGAGTGCTCATCCTCCTCGAAGGCTCAGACTGGGGTGTCTAAATGTGTGTGGATGTAACCAAGATGAGAAAAAAGGAGAGATAGGTAGTATGTTTGAGGAAAGGAACCTGGATGTTTTGGCTCTGAGTGAAATGAAGCTCAAGGGTAAAGGGGAAGAGTGGTTTGGGAATGCCTTGGGAGTAAAGTCAGGGGTTAGTGAGAGGACAAGAGCAAGGGAAGAAGTAGCACTACTCCTGAAACAGGAGTGGTGGGAGTATGTGATAGAGTGTAAGAAAGTAAACTCTAGATTGATATGGGTAAAACTGAAAGTTGATGGAGAGAGATGGATGATTATTGGTGCATATGCACCTGGGCATGAGAAGAAAGATCATGAGAGGCAAGTGTTTTGGGAGCAGCTGAATGAGTGTTTTAGTGGTTTTGATGCACGAAACTGGATTATAGTGATGGGTGATTTGAATGCAAAGGTGAGTAATGTGGCAGTTGAGGGAATAATTGGTATACATGGGGTGTTCAGTGTTGTAAATGGAAATGGTGAAGAGCTTGTATATTTATGTGCTGAAAAAGGACTGGTGATTGGGAATACCTGGTTTAAAAAGAGAGATATACGTATGTAAGTAGGAGAGATGGCCAGAGAGCGTTATTGGATTACGTGTTAATTGATAGGCGCGCGAAAGAGAGACTTTTGGATGTTAATGTGCTGAGAGCTGCAACTGGAGGGATGTCTGATCATTATTTTGTGGAGGCGAAGTTGAAGATTTGTAGAGGTTTTCAGAAAAGAAGAGAGAATGTTAGGGTGAAGAGAGTGGTGAGAGTAAGTGAGCTTGGGAAGAAGACTTGTATGAGGAAGTACCAGGAGAGACTGAATACAGAATGGAAAAAGTTAAGAACAAAGGAGGCAAGGGGAGTGGGGGAGGAATGGGATGTATTTAGGGAATCAGTGATGGCTTGCGCAAAAGATGCTTGTGGCATGAGAAGCGTAGGGTAGAAAGGGTAGTGAGTTGTGGGATGAAGAAGTAAGATTACTAGTGAAAGAGAAGAGAGAGGCATTTGGAGGATTTTTGCAGGGAAATAATGCAAACGAGTTGGAGATGTATAAAAGAAAGAGGCAGGAGGTCAAGAGAAAGGTGCAGGAGGCGAAAAAAAAAGGGCAAATGAGAGTTGGGATGAGAGAGTATCATTAAATTTCAGGGAGCATAAAAAGATGTTTTGGAATCAGGTAAATAAAGTGCGTTAGACAAGGGAACAAATGGGAACTTCTGTGAAGGGGGCTAAAGGGGAGGTGATAACAAGTAGTGGTGATGTGAGGAGATGGAGTGAGTATTTTGAAGGTTTGTTGAATGCGTTTGATGATTGAGTGGCAGATATAGGGTGTTTTGGTCGAGGTGGTGTGCAAAGTGAGAGGGTTAGGGAAAATGATTTGGTAAACTGAGAAGAGGTAGTAAAAGCTTTGCGGAAGATGAAAGCCGGCAAGGCAGCGTTTTTGGATGGTATTGCAGTGGAATTTATTAAAAAAGGGGGTGACTGTATTGTTGACTTGTTGGTAAGGTTATTCAATGTATGTATGACTCATGGTGAGGTGCCTGAGGATTGGCGGAATGCTTGCATAGTGCCATTGTACAAAGGCAAAGGCGATAAGGGTGAGTGCTCAGATTACAGAGGTATAAGTATGTTGAGGATTCCTGGTAAGTTATATGAGAGGGTATTGATTGAGAGGATGAAGGTATGTACAGTGCATCAGATTGGGGAAGAGCAGTGTGGTTTCAGAAGTGGTAGAGGATGTGTGGATCAGGTGTTTGCCTTGAAGAATGTATGTGAGAAATACTTAGAAAAGCAAATGGATTTGTATGTAGCATATATGGATCTGGAGAAGGCATATGATAGAGTTGACAGGGATGCTCTGTGGAAGGTATTAAGAATATATGGTGTGGGAGGCAAGTTGTTAGAAGCAGTGAAAAGTTTTTATCGAGGATGTAAGGCATGTGTACGTGTAGGAAGAGAGGAAAGTGACTGGTTCTCAGTGAATGTAGGTTTGCGGCAGGGGTGTGTGATGTCTCCATGGTTGTTTAATTTGTTTATGGATGGGGTTGTTAGGGAGGTGAATGCAAGAGTTTTGGAAAGAGGGGCAAGTATGAAGTCTGTTGGGGATGAGAGAGCTTGGGAAGTGAGTCAGTTGTTGTTTGCTGATGATACAGCGCTGGTGGCTGATTCATGTGAGAAACTGCAGAAGCTAGTGACTGAGTTTGGTAAAGTGTGTGAAAGAAGAAAGTTGAGAGTAAATGTGAATAAGAGTAAGGTTATTAGGTACAGTAGGGTTGAGCGTCAAGTAAATTGGGAGGTAAGTTTGAATGGAGAAAAACTGGAGGAAATGAAGTGTTTTAGATATCTGGGAGTGGATTTGGCAGCGGATGGAACCATGGAAGCGGAAGTGAATCATAGGGTGGGGGAGGGGGTGAAAATTTTGGGAGCCTTGAAGAATGTGTGTAAGTCAAGAACATTATCTCGGAAAGCAAAAATGGGTATGTTTGAAGGAATAGTGGTTCCAACAATGTTGTATGCTTACAAGGCGTGGGCTATGGATAGAGTTGTGCGCAGGAGGGTGGATGCGCTGGAAATGATATGTTTGAGGACAATATGTGGTGTGAGGTGGTTTGATCGAGTAAGTCATGTAAGGGTAAGAGAGATGTGTGGTAATAAAAAGAGTGTGGTTGAGAGAGCAGAAGAGGGTGTTTTGAAATGGTTTGGTCACATGGAGAGAATGAGTGAGGAAAGATTGACCAAGAGGATATATGTGTCAGAGGTGGAGGGAACGAGGAGAAGTGGGAGACCAAATTGGAGGTGGAAAGCTGAGTGAAAAAGATTTTGAGTGATCGGGACCTGAACATGCAGGAGGGAGTGACCCAACACCACTGGTATATCTAACATGCAGGAGGGAGTGACCCAGTACCACTGGTATATCTAACATGCAGGAGGGAGTGACTCAACACCACTGTATATCTAACATGCAGGAGGGAGTGACTCAACACCACTGGTATATCTAACATGCAGGAGGGAGTGACCCAGTACCACTGGTATATCTAACATGCAGGAGGGAGTGACCCAACACCACTGTATATCTAACATGCAGGAGGGAGTGACCCAACACCACTGTATATCTAACATGCAGGAGGGAGTGACTCAACACCACTGTATATCTAACATGCAGGAGGGAGTGACTCAACACCACTGTATATCTAACATGCAGGAGGGAGTGACTCAACACCACTGTATATCTAACATGCAGGAGGGAGTGACTCAACACCACTGTATATCTAACATGCAGGAGGGAGTGACTCAACACCACTGGTATATCTAACGTGTAGGAGGGAGTGACCCAACACCACTGGTATATCTAACATGCAGGAGGGAGTGACCCAACACCACTGTATATCTAACATGCAGGAGGGAGTGACCCAACACCACTGTATATCTAACATGCAGGAGGGAGTGACTCAACACCACTGTATATCTAACATGCAGGAGGGAGTGACTCAACACCACTGGTATATCTAACATGCAGGAGGGAGTGACCCAGTACCACTGGTATATCTAACATGCAGGAGGGAGTGACTCAACACCACTGGTATATCTAACATGCAGGAGGGAGTGACCCAACACCACTGGTATATCTAACATGCAGGAGGGAGTGACCCAGTACCACTGGTATATCTAACATGCAGGAGGGAGTGACCCAACACCACTGGTATATCTAACATGCAGGAGGGAGTGACTCAACACCACTGTATATCTAACATGCAGGAGGGAGTGACCCAACACCACTGTATATCTAACATGCAGGAGGGAGTGACTCAACACCACTGTATATCTAACATGCAGGAGGGAGTGACTCAACACCACTGTATATCTAACATGCAGGAGGGAGTGACTCAACACCACTGGTATATCTAACATGCAGGAGGGAGTGACTCAACACCACTGTATATCTAACATGCAGGAGGGAGTGACCCAGTACCACTGGTATATCTAACATGCAGGAGGGAGTGACTCAACACCACTGTATATCTAACATGCAGGAGGGAGTGACCCAGTACCACTGGTATATCTAACATGCAGGAGGGAGTGACCCAGTACCACTGGTATATCTAACATGCAGGAGGGAGTGACTCAACACCACTGGTATATCTAACATGCAGGAGGGAGTGACTCAACACCACTGTATATCTAACATGCAGGAGGGAGTGACTCAACACCACTGTATATCTAACATGCAGGAGGGAGTGACCCAACACCACTGGTATATCTAACATGCAGGAGGGAGTGACTCAACACCACTGTATATCTAACATGCAGGAGGGAGTGACTCAACACCACTGTATATCTAACATGCAGGAGGGAGTGACCCAACACCACTGTATATCTAACATGCAGGAGGGAGTGACTCAACACCACTGTATATCTAACATGCAGGAGGGAGTGACTCAACACCACTGGTATATCTAACATGCAGGAGGGAGTGACTCAACACCACTGGTATATCTAACATGCAGGAGGGAGTGACTCAACACCACTGGTATATCTAACATGCAGGAGGGAGTGACCCAACACCACTGTATATCTAACATGCAGGAGGGAGTGACCCAACACCACTGTATATCTAACATGCAGGAGGGAGTGACCCAACACCACTGGTATATCTAACATGCAGGAGGGAGTGACCCAACACCACTGTATATCTAACATGCAGGAGGGAGTGACCCAGTACCACTGGTATATCTAACATGCAGGAGGGAGTGACCCAACACCACTGTATATCTAACATGCAGGAGGGAGTGACCCAGTACCACTGGTATATCTAACATGCAGGAGGGAGTGACTCAACACCACTGTATATCTAACATGCAGGAGGGAGTGACCCAACACCACTGGTATATCTAACATGCAGGAGGGAGTGACTCAACACCACTGTATATCTAACATGCAGGAGGGAGTGACTCAACACCACTGTATATCTAACATGCAGGAGGGAGTGACTCAACACCACTGTATATCTAACATGCAGGAGGGAGTGACTCAACACCACTGGTATATCTAACATGCAGGAGGGAGTGACCCAACACCACTGGTATATCTAACATGCAGGAGGGAGTGACTCAACACCACTGTATATCTAACATGCAGGAGGGAGTGACTCAACACCACTGTATATCTAACATGCAGGAGGGAGTGACCCAGTACCACTGGTATATCTAACATGCAGGAGGGAGTGACTCAACACCACTGTATATCTAACATGCAGGAGGGAGTGACTCAACACCACTGTATATCTAACATGCAGGAGGGAGTGACCCAACACCACTGGTATATCTAACATGCAGGAGGGAGTGACCCAACACCACTGGTATATCTAACATGCAGGAGGGAGTGACCCAGTACCACTGGTATATCTAACATGCAGGAGGGAGTGACCCAGTACCACTGGTATATCTAACATGCAGGAGGGAGTGACCCAACACCACTGGTATATCTAACATGCAGGAGGGAGTGACCCAGTACCACTGGTATATCTAACATGCAGGAGGGAGTGACCCAACACCACTGTATATCTAACATGCAGGAGGGAGTGACTCAACACCACTGTATATCTAACATGCAGGAGGGAGTGACCCAACACCACTGGTATATCTAACATGCAGGAGGGAGTGACCCAGTACCACTGGTATATCTAACATGCAGGAGGGAGTGACTCAACACCACTGTATATCTAACATGCAGGAGGGAGTGACCCAACACCACTGGTATATCTAACATGCAGGAGGGAGTGACTCAACACCACTGGTATATCTAACATGCAGGAGGGAGTGACCCAACACCACTGGTATATCTAACATGCAGGAGGGAGTGACTCAACACCACTGGTATATCTAACATGCAGGAGGGAGTGACTCAACACCACTGTATATCTAACATGCAGGAGGGAGTGACTCAACACCACTGGTATATCTAACATGCAGGAGGGAGTGACCCAACACCACTGTATATCTAACATGCAGGAGGGAGTGACTCAACACCACTGTATATCTAACATGCAGGAGGGAGTGACTCAACACCACTGTATATCTAACATGCAGGAGGGAGTGACTCAACACCACTGTATATCTAACATGCAGGAGGGAGTGACCCAACACCACTGGTATATCTAACATGCAGGAGGGAGTGACCCAGTACCACTGGTATATCTAACATGCAGGAGGGAGTGACCCAGTACCACTGGTATATCTAACATGCAGGAGGGAGTGACTCAACACCACTGTATATCTAACATGCAGGAGGGAGTGACTCAACACCACTGTATATCTAACATGCAGGAGGGAGTGACTCAACACCACTGGTATATCTAACATGCAGGAGGGAGTGACCCAGTACCACTGGTATATCTAACATGCAGGAGGGAGTGACTCAACACCACTGGTATATCTAACATGCAGGAGGGAGTGACTCAACACCACTGTATATCTAACATGCAGGAGGGAGTGACCCAACACCACTGTATATCTAACATGCAGGAGGGAGTGACTCAACACCACTGTATATCTAACATGCAGGAGGGAGTGACCCAACACCACTGTATATCTAACATGCAGGAGGGAGTGACCCAACACCACTGTATATCTAACATGCAGGAGGGAGTGACCCAACACCACTGTATATCTAACATGCAGGAGGGAGTGACCCAGTACCACTGGTATATCTAACATGCAGGAGGGAGTGACCCAGTACCACTGGTATATCTAACATGCAGGAGGGAGTGACCCAGTACCACTGGTATATCTAACATGCAGGAGGGAGTGACTCAACACCACTGTATATCTAACATGCAGGAGGGAGTGACTCAACACCACTGGTATATCTAACATGCAGGAGGGAGTGACCCAACACCACTGGTATATCTAACATGCAGGAGGGAGTGACTCAACACCACTGTATATCTAACATGCAGGAGGGAGTGACTCAACACCACTGTATATCTAACATGCAGAAGAGAGTGACCCAACATCTCGGTTATCTAACGTGTAGGAGGGAGTGACCCAACACCACTGGTATATCTAACATGCAGGAGGGAGTGACCCAACACCACTGGTATATCTAACATGCAGGAGGGAGTGACCCAACACCACTGTATATCTAACATGCAGGAGGGAGTGACTCAACACCACTGGTATATCTAACATGCAGGAGGGAGTGACTCAACACCACTGTATATCTAACATGCAGGAGGGAGTGACTCAACACCACTGGTATATCTAACATGCAGGAGGGAGTGACTCAACACCACTGGTATATCTAACATGCAGGAGGGAGTGACTCAACACCACTGGTATATCTAACATGCAGGAGGGAGTGACTCAACACCACTGGTATATCTAACATGCAGGAGGGAGTGACTCAACACCACTGGTATATCTAACATGCAGGAGGGAGTGACTCAACACCACTGGTATATCTAACATGCAGGAGGGAGTGACCCAACACCACTGGTATATCTAACATGCAGGAGGGAGTGACCCAGTACCACTGGTATATCTAACATGCAGGAGGGAGTGACTCAACACCACTGGTATATCTAACATGCAGGAGGAGTGACTCAACACCACTGGTATAATCTAACATGCAGGAGGGAGTGACCCAACACCACTGGTATAATCTAACATGCAGGAGGGAGTGACTCAACACCACTGGTATAATCTAACATGCAGGAGGGAGTGACTCAACACCACTGGTATAATCTAACATGCAGGAGGGAGTGACTCAACACCACTGGTATAAAAATAAATCCCCCCCTAACATGCAGGAGGGAGTGACCCAACACCACTGGTATATCTAACATGCAGGAGGGAGTGACTCAACACCACTGGTATATCTAACATGCAGGAGGGAGTGACCCAACACCACTGGTATATCTAACATGCAGGAGGGAGTGACCCAGTACCACTGGTATATCTAACGTGCAGGAGGGAGTGACCCAACACCACTGGTATATCTAACGTGCAGGAGGGAGTGACCCAGTACCACTGGTATATCTAACATGCAGGAGGGAGTGACCCAGCACCACTGGTATATCTAACAAGTGCCTCCTTCAATTATCTTCCATGATTAACAAGCTGAGTCGATAACTATCATAGATCACAGCAGATGACCGCACTATACAGGGACATGGAGGTGACTGCGTCTGACCAGGCGTTGAACAACTTCACTGTTGCTGGAATAAACGTGTTTTATCAGAGTTATAAATTTAATTGCGTGTGTGTATGTGTGTGTGTGTGTGTGTGTGTGTGTGTGTATGTGTGTGTGTGTGTGTGTGTGTGTCTGTGTGTTACTGTCAGACAATTTACACTCGTGTTGCCCCATTTCCTAACATTTTCTACATGCATCATGTTTTTGCTTCTGTGTATGTATGCAACACACACACACACACACACACACACACACACACACATACATACACTACCCTATGACAGGTACCCATCTCATCTAACGTCTCTAGGGAAGGATGAATAACTGAGTGGACTGTGCACCGGTTTTCGCGATCAGGATTCGAACCTGCGCGAGTTTGAACCCAGGCAATCCCATGGATGCGTGACGGTCAGTAACGCTGACTGCTACACCATAGAGGCGCGCGCGCGTGTGCGTGTGTGTGTATATATATATATATATATATATATATATATATATATATATATATATATATATATATATATATATATATATATATATATATATATATATATATATATATACATATATATATATATGCATAAAACACACACACACACACACACACACACACACACACACACACACACACACACACACACACGAGTAGAGTGCATAGGAACGCGCAGTTTCATAGAAGACATAATACCCTGCTCTAATAGTCAGGATTGGAACCCAGGAACTTTTGCATTGTCTTCGAGAACGCTAACTTTTAGACTATCATCGCCCCAACAGGGAAATAACTATTCTTTTACAAATAATCTAATACACATCCATGAGCATTGGGGTCTACACCGGTCATATCCCATCAGGCTCACATTATCAGCAGCTACCATTTTACAGAACCTTACTGTACAAACGTGGAGGTATATGAACACGAAAATAGTACATATGACGCACACTTTCATAGAACACATAAAACACATTTATCTGTAGTATATTCGTGATCATTTACCTCCCCGTTTGTACAGTAACGTTTAGTTCCCTTTATGACATGATGCAATCCTCTAGCGTTTGAGTGTACGTGTGTTTGTATAAGCCACAAACACAAACAAACACACACGTATACACAGAAAGGACTAAAAAATCTTTTTAAGTGCAGTGAAACTTCTGGTCTGCACACACACCCTAGGTACCTCCAGCCACAACGAAGCAACTAAGATATACAAGACGTTACATTAAGAATGCTGTGTCTTACTGTTTTTGCAGTAATACTGCTGTCCAATTAAGTGATCGCATCTGAACCTGCATATAACTGGGTAAATTAGTGCTAACTTAATTACTATACTTAATTACAGTACAGATAACTCCGGAGCATTAATTGCGAAGTTAAGAATGGCTCTAAATTGCCTATTGTTACTGAAAATTTAATCATGACATGGATTACTTATCTAGATCAAATTTCATAATTAGCATAATCATAAATGCTAATAAAACCTTGTTATCATTGTGTGTCGCTCTGAACACGATGGCGCTCCTGTTAGTAATCAACTTTACCTCAAATGTGTCGCTACATCGCCTCTCTCACCTTCTTATTATAATATACATATACATATATATATATATATATATATATATATATATATATATATATATATATATATATATATATATATATATATATATATATATATATATATATATATATATATATATATATATATATATATATATTTCAACTTTCTAAAAGGGGAAACAGAAAAAGGAGTCACGCGGGGAGTGCTCATCCTTCTCGAACGCTCAGATTGGGGTGTATAGATGTGTGTGGATGTAAACAAGATGAGAAAAAAAGGAGAGATAGGTAGTATGTTTGAGGAAAGGAACCTGGATGTTTTGGCTCTGAGTGAAACGAAGCTCAAGGGTAAAGGGGAAGAGTAGTTTGGGAATATATATATATATATATATATATATATATATATATATATATATATATATATATATATATATATATATATATATATATATATATATATATATATATATATATTTTTCTTTTTTTTTTTTGCTTTGTCGCTGTCTCCCGCGTTTGCGAGGTAGCGCAAGGAAACAGACGAAAGAAATGGCCCAACCCACCCCCATACACATGTATATACATACGTCCACACACGCAAATATACATACCTACACAGCTTTCCATGGTTTACCCCAGATGCTTCACATGCCCTGATTCAATCCACTGACAGCACGTCAACCCCGGTATACCACATCGATCCAATTCACTCTATTCCTTGCCCTCCTTTCACCCTCCTGCATGTTCAGGCCCCGATCACACAAAATCTTTTTCACTCCATCTTTCCACCTCCAATTTGGTCTCCCACTTCTCCTCGTTCCCTCCACCTCCGACACATATATCCTCTTTGTCAATCTTTCCTCACTCATTCTCTCCATGTGCCCAAACCATTTCAAAACACCCTCTTCTGCTCTCTCAACCACGCTCTTTTTATTTCCACACATCTCTCTTACCCTTACGTTACTTACTCGATCAAACCACCTCACACCACACATTGTCCTCAAACATCTCATTTCCAGCACATCCATCCTCCTGCGCACAACTCTATCCATAGCCCACGCCTCGCAACCATACAACATTGTTGGAACCACTATTCCTTCAAACATACCCATTTTTGCTTTCCGAGATAATGTTCTCGACTTACACACATTCTTCAAGGCTCCCAGGATTTTCGCCCCCTCCCCCACCCTATGATCCATTTCCGCTTCCATGGTTCCATCCGCTGCCAGATCCACTCCCAGATATCTAAAACACTTTACTCCCTCCAGTTTTTCTCCATTCAAACTTACCTCCCAATTGACTTGACCCTCAACCCTACTGTGCCTAATAACCTTGCTCTTATTCACATTTACTCTTAACTTTCTTCTTTCACACACTTTACCACTCAGTCACCAGCTTCTGCAGTTTCTCACATGAATCAGCCACCAGCGCTGTATCATCAGCAAACAACAACTGACTCACTTCCCAAGCTCTCTCATCCCCAACAGACTTCATACTTGCCCCTCTTTCCAAAACTCTTGCATTCACCTCCCTAACAACCCTATCCATAAACAAATTAAACAACCATGGAGACATCACACACCCCTGCCGCAAACCTACATTCACTGAGAACCAATCACTTTCCTCTCTTCCTACACGTACACATGCCTTACATCCTCGATAAAAACTTTTCACTGCTTCTAACAACTTGCCTCCCACACCATATATTCTTAATACCTTCCACAGAGCATCTCTATCAACTCTATCATATGCCTTCTCCAGATCCATAAATGCTACATACAAATCCATTTGCTTTTCTAAGTATTTCTCACATACATTTTTCAAAGCAAACACCTGATCCACACATCCTCTACCACTTCTGAAACCACACTGCTCTTCCCCAATCTGGTGCTCTGTACATGCCTTCACCCTCTCAATCAATACCCTCCCATATAATTTACCAGGAATACCCAACAAACTTATACCTCTGTAATTTGAGCACTCACTCTTATCCCCTTTGCCTTTGTACAATGGCACTATGCACGCATTCCGCCAATCCTCAGGCACCTCACCATGAGTCATACATACATTAAATAACCTTACCAACCAGTCAATAATACAGTCACCCCCTTTTTTAAGGTCCGCTTAGGGTCGAGCACATAGGTTCGAATCCTGCGTCAGTCGATGCACAGGCAACCTAGCTGTTCATATACATGCAAGTATTGATTACTGAAGCATAAATTAGATATTAAGTTATTCTATTGAAAGGATCTTCTTAGGAGGTTTGTGGTCGTTAGGATGAGAAGAGTCCAACGCCCTTGCCAAGCCCTGAGTGCCGAACGTCTGTACATGAGTTGGTATCGTATGCAGTTTTGTTTCACTATGTATGTGGTGAGTCTTGGAGGTTGCAATACACCACATGTGGTTAATCTCTTTGTTATAAGGTGAAATTTTCTTACATTTGCATTTGCTCGGGTGGATAAACAGACAGGTTAGACATAGTTTAGAATGAAGTGAATGACTCCATTCCTTCTTGTCCACATCTGATCCAAAAGAGAATATAGATCACATTCCATTTAATGAACGTTGAACTGAAGATCATGGAACTATTGACCTTTCTGAATAAGGTGACCTGACACACTATCTGAACAGATGTCAAGGTTTAAAGGTCTGCTGCTAATTAGCTTGTGAGGCATTCTCATGTGTACCTTCACCTTATATACGTTTGATAGAGATTTTATGGCACTGCAAACTGTCTGGGTTTATCTCCCAAGGAGATACTCTCTCTCTCTCTCTCTCTCTCTCTCTCTCTCTCTCTCTCTCTCTCTCTCTCTCTCTCTCTCTCTCTCTCTCTCTCCACACACACACACACACACACACAGACACACACGTACACACTCACACAGACACTCTAACACATACACACACACACACACACACACACACACACACACACACACACTCACACACACACACACACACACACACACACACAGACACTCACACACATACACACATGTACACACACAGGTAGCAGAAGCGCTGCAGTAAGAGTCATTGCCACATTACTCTGTGGTAATGAGACCATTGAGTGCCAGAGAAAACCCAGTGATGTAAAGCAAGTTTCACGTGTTACGAGATCCAAGACACATTCATTTACGATACACAAAAACAAACATAGATAATCTAGCACGATAATGAATAAATGAATAAATACAGAGAAACAGACTCGAACCCCAGACCCAAGGAGCAACACATGACGATCATGTAAACAACAGTTATTTCCAATTGCCATCGTACTCGTTATCGCCCCACCAGTGTGAGAGGTTACTACACTTGTTGACTTACACTAATTGTTCATTTGTTCCTGTTGGATAATGTCCGATATCAACCTCCTCTCTCACACCATATAGATATATATACTTCCCACGTATTCCCTGCGTGATGTAGAAGGCGACTAAAAGGGGAGGGAGCGGGTGGCTGGAAATCCTCCCCTCTCGTTTGTAGTTTTCCAGAAGTAACAGTAACACAGAAGGGGGCCAAGTGAGGATATTCCTTCAAAGGCTCTGTCGTCTGTTCTTAACGCTACCTCGCTAACGCGGGAAATGACAAATAGTATGAAAAAAAAAGAAAAAAAAAAAATATATATATATATATATATATATATATATATATATATATATATATATATATATATATATATATATATATATATATATATATATATATATTTTTTTTTTTTTTTTTTTTTATTATACTTTGTCGCTGTCTCCCGCGTTTGCGAGGTAGCGCAAGGAAACAGACGAAAGAAATGGCCCAACCCCCCCCCCCCATACACATGTATATACATACGTCCACACACGCAAATATACATACCTACACAGCTTTCCATGGTTTACCCCAGACGCTTCATATGCCTTGATTCAATCCACTGACAGCACGTCAACCCCGGTATACCACATCGCTCCAATTCACTCTATTCCTTGCCCTCCCTTCACCCTCCTGCATGTTCAGGCCCCGATCACACAAAATCTTTTTCACTCCATCTTTCCACCTCCAATTTGGTCTCCCTCTTCTCCTTGTTCCCTCCACCTCCGACACATATATCCTCTTGGTCAATCTTTCCTCACTCATCCTCTCCATGTGCCCAAACCACTTCAAAACACCCTCTTCTGCTCTCTCAACCACGCTCTTTTTATTTCCACACATCTCTCTTACCCTTACGTTACTCACTCGATCAAACCACCTCACACCACACATTGTATATATATATATATATATATATATATATATATATATATATATATATATATATATATATATATATATATATATATATATATATATACGCATAGATATTTTTTTATATGCTTTGTCGCTGTCTCCCGCGTTTGCGAGGTAGCGCAAGGAAACAGACGAAAGAAATGGCACAACCCACCCCCATACACATGTATATACATACACGTCCACACACGCAAATATGCATACCTATACATTTCAATGTACACATATATATACACACACAGACACATACATATATACCCATGCACACAATTCACACTGTCTGCCTTTATTCATTCCCATCGCCACCTCGCCACACATGGAATACCATCCCCCTCCCCCCTCATGTGTGCGAGGTAACGCTATGAAAAGACAACAAAGACCCCATTCGTTCACACTCAGTCTCTAGCTGTCATGCAATAATGCCCGAAACCACAGCTCCCTTTCCACATCCAGGCCCTACACAACTTTCCATGGTTTACCCCAGACGCTTCACATGCCCTGATTCAATCCACTGACAGCACGTCAACCCCGGTATACCACATCGATCCACTTCACTCTATTCCTTGCCCACCTTTCGCCCTCCTGCATGTTCAGTCCCCGATAACTCAAAATCTTTTTCACTCCATCTTTCCTCCTCCAATTTGGTCTCCCACTTCTCCTCGTTCCCTCCACCTCCGACACATATATCCTCTTGGTCAATCTTTCCTCACTCATTCTCTCCATGTGCCCAAACCATTTCAAAACACCCTCTTCTACTCTCTCAAGCACGCTCTTTTTATTTCCACACATCTCTCTTACCCTTACATTACTTAGTCGATCAAACCACCTCACACCACACATTGTCCTCAAACATCTCATTTCCAGCACATCCACCCTCCTGCGCACAACTCTATCCATAGCCCACGCCTCACAACCATACAACATTGTTGGAACCACTATTCCTTCAAACATACCCATTTTTGTTTTCCGAGATAATGTTCTCGACTTCAACACATTCTTCAAGGCTCCCAGGATTTTCGCCCCCTCCCCCACCCTATGATTCACTTCCGCTTCCATGGTTCCATCCGCTGCCAGATCCACTCCCAGATATCTAAAACACTTTACTTCCTCCAGTTTTTCTCCATTCAAACTTACCTCCCAATTGACTTGACCCTCAACCCTACAGTACCTAATAACCTTGCTCTTATTCACATTTACTCTTAACTTTCTTCTTTCACACACTTTACCGAACTCAGTCACCAGCTTCTGCAGTTTCTCACATGAATCAGTCACCAGCGCTGTATCATCAGCGAACAACAACTGACTTACTTCCCAAGCTCTCTCATCCACAACAGACTTCATACTTGCCCCTCTTTCCAAAACTCTTGCATTCACCTCCCTAACAACCCCATCCATAAACAAATTAAACAACCATGGAGACATTACGCACCCCTGCCGCAAACCTACATTCACTGAGAACCAATCACTTTCCTCTCTTCCTACACGTACACATGCCTTACATCCTCGATAAAAACTTTTCACTGCTTCTAACAACTTGCCTCCCACACCATATATTCTTAATACTTTCCACATAGCATCTCTATCAACTCTATCATATGCCTTCTCCAGATCCATAAATGCTACATACAAATCCATTTGGTTTTCTAAGTATTTCTCACATACATTCTTCAAAGCAAACACCTGATCCACACATCCTCTACCACTTCTGAAACCACACTGCTCTTCCCCAATCTGACCAATTCCTAGGGGACGATGAACAGCTGGGTAGACTGTGACTCGGGTGCTGCGATCAGGATCCGAACCTAGACCAGTTTGATCACACGTGGTTCGTTCCTGCGTGACGGTCAGTTTCGCTAACCGCTACGTCATGGAGGTCCTCGTGTGTGTGTGTGTGTGTGTGTGTGTGTGTGTGTGTAAATATACATATGTGTGTAAGACTTTCCTTTGATTATCGTCCTCAAGTATTACCATGTGGACTGAGGAATTCTCATTTGCTCTTCCCTGAAGGTGTAGTTGATTCTCCTGCCCGGATGTTGCCTCTGTCCCAGCTGGAGATTCTACCCTTACTGATTTCGAAGAAAGGCTTTCGCGTCTTAACGATCCTGATGGTTAGTTTCTCGTATTAAGGTCACATGATTAGCTGGTCTGTAGTGACGTAAGTCTATATCTGCTCCAAAGGCTGTGAATAATGGGAAATTCTGTAGTGAGAGTTGACTTGAAACAGACAACAGAAGACCTGATAGTCTATTACGTGGTTGTTAGGTGGTGGACAGTTCACGGGAAAGCCAGACAACAGAAGACCTGATGGTCTGTGATGACGTCATCTCCTTGTTCATAGGAAAGCCAGATAACAGAAGATCTTCTGATGGTCTATGACGAGGTCATCTCCTGGAGGACAGTAAATAGGAAGGCCAGTCAACAGAAGACCTCATGGTCTATGATGAGGTCATCTTTTGGAAGACTGGACATGGGAAAACCAGATAACAAAAGACTTGATGGTCTATGATCAGGTCATCTTCTAAGAAAGCCAGATCACAGAAGACCATAGGAAAGTCAGGTACGGAAGACCTGATGGTCTGTGACGAGGTTATTCACTGGAGGACAGTATTCCACCCTTACATATCTTAGATCGTGAGACCTACCTAGTCTGGAGGCACTAATACAGGAGATTATGGGAACTACATAACTTAGCAGGAGTTGATCTTGTGAAGTGAGCCTAGGTTGAGAGAGATGGGTATTCTGTAACTGACAGTGCGTTCTGCAGACTCCACGCTGATAGCAACATCCTGAGGCATTTTCTAAAAAGCAATTTTCAGTCTTGAAAACGTTGGCGTCAACGCCAAAATCATTTATACGAATTTCCAATGGACGCTGAATTCATGATGATATGTGGGAGTAAAATTAATACACACAGCTACTCACTATTAAGAGGTCAATACATACGACTCAAAATAAACCAAATGGCGAGACTGATCTAAATTCGTCCCACTCAACATTTTGTTTATAGCAATCATTTCTTTTAGGAACATTAACAATTTACGAATTGGGACTGAGAGTAAAGAGTGTGTCTCATACATTTCTCACACCGGAGCACAAGGTGAACCTGACCCAACACTGAATAATGGCTTCCCTGACTCACTTTCCCTTCACAAGACCGTTCATCATTGTGTGTGTGTGTGTGTGTGTGTGTGTGTGTGAGTGATTACAATTTGTGTGCCACGGGGAGAGAGCTTTTCGTCACTTCAGCTTGTATATATGTACCATGATTTTACTACTGTATGCATGCACACACACACACACACACACACACACACACACACACACACACACCAGCCTAAGTCAGGAACCCTTCTATCCACCAGCCCTGGGGGGTTGATGAACACCTGGGTTGGCTGTAAGCCGACGACCACGCCTGGGATTGGATCCCATGTGGGTCCGACCCCAGGCTGGTCATAAAAGTTGACCACTACACCACGGAGACCCATGTGTGTGTGTGTGTGTGTGTGTGTGTGTGTGTGTGACGTTAGCTCTAGGGTTAAGACACTAGCGATAGACAAGGAACTACGAGAGGCAGTAGTTTTAACGACGGGAGTTACGTTCGAGGCAGAACGTAACTCAGACAGTGTGAACCGCCACTGAATGTCAACACAGCTTGAGTTATGACGAGGAAATATAAATTGATGAGTGTGAGACAATCCTGAAATAGCAAGTCTACAGAAACTCTCTCCTGTACTTCCTTGGCCTTGGGGTATAACCAAACTGTGTCTGGCGCCATTAGGTTATCACTATGCTGGTTACGTGAAACGTGGCGCTACGTAGCGCTCAATCTACTTTGACATATTAGACCAAAAGCACTTCAGTCGTCTCTGCTATATACATCCACCTTCGTTCAACTCTTCATTCATCCTTGTTATGTCTAGCCTTTATCATTTTTATTCGCTCTTTTTCATTAATCTCTCTCTCTCTCTCTCTCTCTCTCTCTCTCTCTCTCTCTCTCTCTCTCTCTCTCTCTCTCTCTCTCTCTCTCCTGATATCTGTTATCTGTTGGGACACACACACACACACACACACACACAGCGTATGGTAGACCATGAAGAATGTTATCAAAACATACGAAAGATATTCTCGCAGCTGAATGACTTGTATCAGGTAGGTTGGGTGGTTCGTTGTTTGGGCTTAAGGCCTTTCAACTATCAGGGTCGTTAAGGCCGTCAGCATGAAGCTACTGCATCCACCAACCGATCAATCTCTGAACACCTTCTTCAGGTGTTCAAGATTATTCTAAGACCCTTAATTACACTCCCACTTTGCATGTGGACCTTAGTCTAAACAGGTATATCTGTATCCCTAAAGCCTGTGTTTTATCGCCACTGCGCCAGTGAAGTTATAACATAGAGGATGTGTAATGGAGATGGAGTCCCGAGTGATGGAGTACTAATGAAAAACTCCTACTATTCGTATGATGGAACGGTGAGAAGTTGTGACATGAAGGATGTATAATGAAGATGGAATCTCTCATGATGGAGTGGTGGTGGATATTATTGTAGTTATGATATCTTGATATCTTAGTGAGAAGGTCCTGTCATGTAGGATGTGTAGTGGATGTGAACTCAGTTTGCTGAGGCTTTTGGGTAAAATGCAACCATGGATACTGTGCTGACTGGGTGGTATTTGCCACCACGTCGGCCCAATACCCACAGATCTTTTATTTCCATTACTTATCTTTATTATTATTATCTATCTTTATCATTATTACATATATATTTTTTCTTTTTTAGGAATGATGACTTAAGTCATACATTAGATAGGCTTGCAGGTCTAATGACCTTCCTCATAGGTCGATGGCTGTAAAACCTAACAAGCAACAATTGCTGAGGCGTTTGGTGTGGACGTTACCAGGAGTGGAGTGCGCGCAGACGAACCGAAGGTCAAAGTGGCATTTCTACACTGTGTACGATACAACAACTTGGGAGAAAATAAGTACGAGTTTCTCGTCTTCATTCAGAAAGGTAAACATGTGATTTCGAGTTTCTGATGATATTGTGTCACTGATGAAGTCAACATGATAGAAGGAGGCTCATAGTGCGACGGAAGGGAAGTGGGAAGACCACAGTGCGACGGAAGGGGAGTGGGAAGACCACAGTGCGACAGAAGGGGAGTGGGAAGACCACAGTGCGACAGAAGGGGAGTGAGAAGACCACAGTGCGACAGAAGGGGAGTGGGAACACCACAGTGCGACAGAAGGGGAGTGGGAAGACCACAGTGCGACAGAGGGGGAGTGGGAAGACCACAGTGCGACAGAGGGGGAGTGGGAAGACCACAGTGCGACAGAAGGGTAGTGGGAAGACCACAGTGCGACAGAAGGGGAGTGGGAAGACCACAGTGCGACAGAAGGGGAATGGGAAGACCACAGTGCGACAGACGGGGAGTGGGAAGACCACAGTGCGACAGAAAAGGGGAGTGGGAAGACCACAGTGCGACAGAAGGGGAGTGGGAAGACCACAGTGCTACAGAAGGGGAGTAGGAAGACCACAGTGTAAGAGTTGTATGAGTATTAGGGAAGAGAAAATGTGTGGTAACTACATGGATACATCAGGGGAAGACTGCAGGCGACCATCCTGTGAAAGACATAAGACGACGTATCTTCCACAGACAGACAGACTGACATCCAAGGAATGATTATAACAATACTAACTTTCACCTACAAATAAAGTGTTAAAAGCAGCATAAGTAAAGGAATTTAATGGCATTTCTAGATTCTTATACATGTTCCTACATCCGTCCCCATTACCAAAATGTTTTGTACCTCGAACATCTAAGATTAATTCTTTGATATCACGTATCATTCACCAATATGCAAATTGACTGATCTAGGACTCATTAGGCGGGAGAAAGGTCACCACATTAGCTCTAGATGCGCAGCTGGGGACGTCAGGGAGGGGCTATGGTCACCCGTTCTCCGTAAACTGTGAATCCAAGGAATTGAATCCGAGCCAACGGCAGATTCATTTGTTTCTGGGAACAGTGTTGATGGGGAGGTGTGGGGGCCTGAGTGTGTGGAGGGTTAGAAGGGTGTAGGCAGTAAAGGCAGCAAGGTGTGTGCTGCAGTTGTCTTGTATTGCTTAATGAAGCAAAGTAAATATAGATCGGTGATGGAAGGGATATGGGTTGGCTCTTGTATTACATCTATGAATTTAATGTCATTAATTCGAGTCTATAAGACTAGACGGTTTAGACACCAGCCAGGTGAGAGGCACCAGGCAGACGTAAGCCTGCCTCCACTCCACCCATACCCCACCACTCCAGCAGACACACACACACACACCTCGCCACTCCTCACGTAAGCCTGCCTCCACTCCACCCATACCCCACCACTCCAGCAGACACACACACACACACCTCGCCACTCCTCACGTAAGCCTGCCTCCACTTCACCCATACCCCACCACTCCAGCAGACACACACACGCACACCTCGCCACTCCTCCCCTGTATGTGCCCAGTGTATCACCAACACACGCAACATGTTGATTATAAATGATGTTCCGTAAGAATGTGTAAACATATGGCATTTGCAGAAAGGTGTTCTTAGAAACGTTATACGTTCTATGCATATTCATGACAATAAGTATTCATATTCATAACTCTAAGTGTTCATATTCATTAGCGTTGCGTTAGAGGCGGATGTAAACCATATGAGATATTTCTGACTGATGACTATGACAGTAATAAGGTTTATGCAGATATCTGGTGATTTAGCTGAGTGATTGGAGTCTTATGTTTAATGCTGATATCGTCGTGAGATAATGGAATGTGAATAAAAAGTAGTTCATTTCGGACAACACATTTTATTGACATTATCATCAATTGTTCTCTTGAGTCAGTACGACTCCCAGCCACTTTCCTACGATCACATGTTGCCTGTTGGACATTGAGGCGAGGTGGTTGTGGACGAGTGAGGCTGGTCTAGCAAACAGTACCCATTCTGCTTTCGTGTGGCCGAATATATCGGCAGATGTCCCCTCCCCAGCCGGCTCCCATGTATTCATGATATTGGCCCACAAATTTTCGATCGGGTTTATGTCTGGCGGCCCCCTTACTTGACCAGTCCGGCAGCTGGAGGTTTTTCTGGCCAGCAAACTGCCATTGCTGGGCAATCCTGGCCGTATGAATGGGGCAGCGATCGTGGACAAACACAATAGGGCCTGGGGGATAGAAGGAGAGGTGCTCTCACGCAGGGAAGGGAGGGGAAAGTTCTGCGTATATATCGAGATATTACTGGGCACTAAACCTTCTATCCCTACACCAGACACAGACATCCACCCCAGCATATTACAATTGACGTGGCAGCTTCGTACCTCCTCACCTCCTCGTCCATGTTGTCACAGTCACCCCTGAAGATAAAAAATGGTCACTATTAATTTCACGAATCATTACTTGTGTCTGGACTTCATAACCTGAGGGCCGATTTTTTACATTCTTTGAGTCAATTATGGTAATTCATTGAGCGCATAGCTGTTAGTGTAGCATGTCCAATGAGAGATGAAACTTATGATCTGCAGTTTGTGTCATATATGAATTCATATATTTTCATGTTCGCTGAGACAGTCCTAATCAAGGCCATTTCATTAACGCTATATATATATATATATATATATATATATATATATATATATATATATATATATATATATATATACATATATATATATATATATATATATATATTTATATATATATATATATATATATATATATATATATATATATATATATATATATATATATATATATATATATATATATATATATGAAAGCCGGCAAGGCAGCAGGTCTGGATGGTATTGCTGTGGAATTTATTAAAAAAGGGGGTGACTGTATTGTTGACTGGTTGGTAAGGTTATTTAATGTATGTATGACTCATGGTGAGGTGCCTGAGGATTGGCGGAATGCGTGCATAGTGCCATTGTACAAAGGCAAAGGGGATAAGAGTGAGTGCTCAAATTACAGAGGTATAAGTTTGTTGAGTATTCCTGGTAAATTATATGGGAGGGTATTGATTGAGAGGGTGAAGGCATGTACAGAGCATCAGATTGGGGAAGAGCAGTGTGGTTTCAGAAGTGGTAGAGGATGTGTGGATCAGGTGTTTGCTTTGAAGAATGTATGTGAGAAATACTTAGAAAAGCAAATGGATTTGTATGTAGCATTTATGGATCTGGAGAAGGCATATGATAGAGTTGATAGAGATGCTCTGTGGAAGGTATTAAGAATATATGGGGTGGGAGGCAAGTTGTTAGAAGCAGTGAAAAGTTTTTATCGAGGATGTAAGGCATGTGTACGTGTAGGAAGAGAGGAAAGTGATTGGTTCTCAGTGAATGTAGGTTTGCGGCAGGGGTGTGTGATGTCTCCATGGTTGTTTAATTTGTTTATGGATGGGGTTGTTAGGGAGGTAAATGCAAGAGTCTTGGAAAGAGGGGCAAGTATGAAGTCTGTTGGGGATGAGAGAGCTTGGGAAGTGAGTCAGTTGTTGTTCGCTGATGATACAGCGCTGGTGGCGGATTCATGTGAGAAACTGCAGAAGCTGGTGACGGAGTTTGGTAAAGTGTGTGGAAGAAGAAAGTTAAGAGTAAATGTGAATAAGAGCAAGGTTATTAGGTACAGTAGGGTTGAGGGTCAAGTCAATTGGGAGGTGAGTTTGAATGGTGAAAAACTGGAGGAAGTGAAGTGTTTTAGATATCTGGGAGTGGATCTGTCAGCGGATGGAACCATGGAAGCGGAAGTGGATCATAGGGTGGGGGAGGGGGCGAAAATTTTGGGAGCCTTGAAAAATGTGTGGAAGTCGAGAACATTATCCCGGAAAGCAAAAATGGGTATGTTTGAAGGAATAGTAGTTCCAACAATGTTGTATGGTTGCGAGGCGTGGGCTATGGATAGAGTTGTGCGCAGGAGGATGGATGTGCTGGAAATGAGATGTTTGAGGACAATGTGTGGTGTGAGGTGGTTTGATCGAGTAAGTAACGTAAGGGTAAGAGAGATGTGTGGAAATAAAAAGAGCGTGGTTGAGAGAGCAGAAGAGGGTGTTTTAAAATGGTTTGGGCACATGGAGAGAATGAGTGAGGAAAGATTGACCAAGAGGATATATGTGTCGGAGGTGGAGGGAACGAGGAGAAGAGGGAGACCAAATTGGAGGTGGAAAGATGGAGTGAAAAAGATTTTGTGTGATCGGGGCCTGAACATGCAGGAGGGTGAAAGGAGGGCAAGGAATAGAGTGAATTGGAGCGATGTGGTATACAGGGGTTGACGTGCTGTCAGTGG
>NC_092263.1:1933924-1953924 GCF_036320965.1 Panulirus ornatus | reverse complement strand
CTGGCGAGTCTCTCAACCACTTACCATTACACTGAATTCGACTAATGGCGCTAATTTCACGGGTCTTTTATTAGTACCAAATCCATAGTCCAAAGCATAATCATCCCCTTCCGTCACCAATTCATGCATGATTTACGTAATTAAGAAATACATGACAACTACAAAGCACAACTTATTACCTCCCGCACCCCCTAACCACCTAATCTGCCCCATTCACAGGCCCCCCATCACCCCATACCCCCCCATCAACACTGTTACCAGAAGAAATGAATCTCTGCCGCTGGCTCCGGTCGGATCGAAAGTTTGCTGTGAAATGTTCCATATATATGTGATTATTACACGAAAGTGCACTTGGGAACTTTTCGTGTTTCATTTTCCCCGTGGACTCATAGGAATATATATATATTTATATTCTTTCTTTCATACTATTCGCCATTTCCCGCATTAGCAAGGGAGCGTTAGGAACAGAGGACTGGGCCTTTGAGGGAATGTCCTCACCTGGCCCCCTTCTCTGTTCCTTCTTTTGGCAATTACAAAAAAAAAAAACGAGAGGGGAGGACTTCCAGCCACCCGCTCCCTCCACTTTTAGTCGCCTTCTACGACACGCAGGGAATACGCGGGAAGTATTCTTTCTCCCCTATCCCCAGGGATAATATATATATATATATATATATATATATATATATATATATATATATATATAAGAGAGATGGAACTGTGTGCGAATATATACATAAGCTAAAAACGAAGGCGCTAGAATTGGCAAATTATTTGTTTGAAATATCAAGCTTGGAAGTGTCTGTAATACGGGAAGATTGTCTCTGCCCCGCTGTACTTTTACAATGATAGCAAGCGGGATAGACACCCATGATTCAATGAAGTTACATAAATACACAGGTCACGTGGACCCAAGGTCCAAGCGAGGTGGTTCCATTAAAATGAGAAGCTAAATAGGGTGGCAAAGCATAGGTTCCCTCCCCAACCTCCACTCCCTCCCACAACACCCCGGATGGGATACAGATTGAGGAAAATACCTTGCAGGAGTTAATATGCCTCAGGGAAATGTTTATAGAGGAGAGAGAAATGAAAATGAACGTGTATACGAATCATATCACCACGACAGATATACCCTCAACGCTACAGTGTAACAGGGAGTTTAAACAGTAGCCAGTCTTATGTGTTACATCAGGAACGTAAGCGTTGCCTAACTCAAGACATGAGATAGGATCGAGGCGTCGTCGGCAAGAGCGCTGCTACAAGCTGCTTCACAACACCTGCACAGTTTTACGAACTGATTCATGAACCAGTTCGTCGGCTTCTAATCAACGCTTCGCATCAAGAGAAAGTCTTTATGAACACTTGTGAAAGAGCGTCATAGTATAATTTTTTTCCACCCCCTTCAATAAGACTTGTAAATTAGATCGTTCCGTCCTCCAAGGAGGCGCCCACACTTAGTCCATTCATCAACATTTTTCGACTCGCCATCAGAGGAGGGATTGTGAACTGTCGAAACTGGAGCCCCGAGGAGACTTCCAACGATCGTATAATGCATACGGTCCGCACGAGCCTCGCTCCAGCCAGGTCGTTTAACTGTGCATTTCATGCTTAGTAATTGCCTCGTTTGGAAGCATAGGGTACTTACAGTCGCGCTAATTGCCCCACAATTATCCACGGAGACTTATGGACTTCATCCTGCAGGTTACGAGCTAAGAAGGTTGTAAAGTTCAGCAGACACGAAAGAATACTCTAGATTTCATTTTTTGCCCTTATACGTTAGCCTGTGTTGGATGTTCCCTCGCTACACGTGGGGGGGGCAATCGATATAGATTATATAATGATATATAACTGAAGAGTCTCTTATATGCATCTGGGTCTTGGTCTGGGCGATATAGGCAGACAACAAGTACATGCCCACACAGACGACCATAAAACCAAAGGCTCTTTTAAACTCAAACATCCCTTACGTTCCGCCTCATTGTGTCTAACATACCCAAAAGACGAGGCATTCTCTGAAAGCATCACCTGACCCCAAACATTAACAACCAGAACTGCTGGTTATTTGCAGATCTTTTGGTGTTAATGGGAGAGGAATGGTCATGTATTTGTGTATAGATGATGGAGCAGACAGGAGAGACAACGTGAAAAAAGATGGGAAAAGGAGTGACTATGGGGCTTTTGAGATAGTCTGTGTCTATGAGGATCATAAGAACAAGTGACAGGCAATGTCAAAAGCCTTCAATGTAAAGACATTTGCATCTGCCAAAATATACGTCATGTGTGTGGTAAGATATCAGTTTATATAAGGGACTCTGTCCATTATCCTGGGTCTTGTCTCAAGAGAAATGGTGGTGCCATCTCCTCAAACCGAGGCATCCTTATTCCCTTGACTACATGATGAGATGGTACATTATCTGACAGCCAGAGAGAATTTCACCTGCGAGACAAGGAAGATTATAGGGACACACGGGAAGCCATAGTCCATATCCCTCATCGCCAACTTGGCTCCATCACTTGTGTGGTGATGATCCAGTCCACACACACACACAGAATGACGAAGACGTTTTGTACCCAAGACTTTCATCCAACACAAACTGGAGCACTTGATGCTCAAACATGAGAAAGAATTACACGTTTCTCTCATAGTTACTCCTAAAGTGAGAGTAATGCATGGTAGTTTGTATATGTGTAGCGTCGGGTAGAGGCCCACTTCGATCCTAGCCTACACACTCTCCCACGCTAACCCGTCGTCACTCACAACCCCTGGGGCCCCCCTTGCCAGATCGGGATTGGACTAAGGCGAACAAAAGTAGTGACGGGTCTTGCGTGTTGCAATTGTTGACCACGCGAGACAGGCCTTCATCTTCTGGGAGCGACCAGCGTCTTGCGCCGACGATGCCACAGGCTCTGGTCCTCCAATATCTGAGTTGTGCCTCGCAAGAAAAAAGACTATACCTCCTCCATGACCCCGGTTAAAAAGCATAATGCCAATCAACTGCTACTTATATGACGCTGACTGTGTGTGTGGAGGGGAGGCGCTCGGCTTTGACTTGCAATAGCTATCATTGTCCAGAGTACTGTGTGTCTGGCCGGCATGATATGATCGACGCACATTTCAAGAATTTAAGAGAATAAAGTGCAAATTAAAGGCCATACGTTCCGTTAGATTATGGTGAGGGATTCGAAGGGACGGTACCTGAGGCTTGATAGACTTGGGGTAAAAAAATAGAATGAGGTTCGCCAACCTCACGTGGCCTATACAAACATGAGGACGTGTGAGGCAGACGAGGTTAAATCGTCCTTACTCACGGGTGACTTTAACACTAGCTTCCCAAGTGATGCTCTCGTGGATCATATTCACATCTTGGTAGATCATTTTGATACCAACATCTGCGCCTAAAAAGCACAAATACATGCGCAGCGCACACGCAGGCGCACCCTACCTCCCCAACACACACACACACACATACACACACGCACACACACCAGCAGACAAACACAGGTGTACATTAGAATGATCCCTGATCGCCCTTAGTCTCCTTCACATACGAATGTATACATTCCCTCCTACACATGGAGTCCCTACCCCTCACACACACACACACACACACACACTCCCTAGCTCTCCCACACACACACACACACTCACAAAAACAGTCTCTCTCTCTCTCTCTCTCTCTCTCTCTCTCTCTCTCTCTCTCTCTCTCTCTCTCTCTCTCTCTCTCTCTCATACACTCACTCTCACAGTTCCCCATCGTCCTACGGCCAAAGATTCTCCCTCCCTCCATCAGTATCCAGTCCAGCCCCACGGCCACCTTCTCCTCTGCGCCCCCCTCCCCCCACATACATCCACACACACACACACACACACACACACACACACACACACACACACACACACACACACCTGGCATATTGCCTCTTTCCTATTCTCATGACCCTTTACTGTCCCTACAGCAAGCATTCTTCTGCCTCCCTGCACTCATTTCTGTCCCTCTATGCTCGCCCTGCCACTCCCAGATCCTCCCCCTCTCGTCCTGTCCCATACACACACGTCCCTACCTTTCCTAAGCTTTCTCTGTCCTTTCCACATGTTGTCTTCTCACCCTGCCACTCCCCCAGACGATTCCCTATCTCTTTAAGTTAATCATGACCTTTCCAAACACTTCCCTACACACCCTGTCCCTCGTAGACACTTCCCCGCTCACCCTACTCTTTCCAGACACTTCCCTGCTCACCCTGCTCCTTCCTAACCCTTCCCTGCTCACCTTATTACTCACAACACTACTCACTCTACTCCTCCGAGACACGGCCCGGCTCACCCTACCACTTCCAGACACTTTCCTGCTAACCCTACTCTTCCCAGGCACTTCCCTGCTCACTCTTGTCCTCCCAGACACTTCCTGGTTCACGTTACTCCTCTCATGCCCAGGTAATTTCTTGGTCGCTCTACTTCCCAGACACTCTCTTGCTCACTCCACCCCTCCTAGATACTTCCCTGCATACCCTTCTCCTTTCGGACACTTCCCTGCTCACCCTACCCCTACCAGGCACTTCCCTACCCACGCTACCCCTTCCAGACACGCCCTACCTCCCCATCCCCCTCCCAGGCACATCTCCTCGGCCACTCCCACACCCAGACACTCCCACCAACTCCTGGACTCCGCCCCCACTCTCATTCGGCACACATAAAATACATTCATGAGCCTATCATCTCAAGAGGTTATCCGTAGCGTTCAGCCACACCGCCACCTTGAACGAGTTGAGGGAACGGAGAAACGTGGGCAGAATGTGAGGTTACGTTCCCCTGTCTAATGCCCGCGTCGACCGTCGCATTGCATTAAGGGTAATTTGGATGCAGGGGAGAGATTGTATGGGGCTGCGTTCGGGGGGTGTGGGTGTTGCCGGGTCGTAGAAAGACAGAGGGAGGATCAAGGCAAGGCAAGAAGACCTCCTGGGTATGTATAACATAAGGGAGGGGATGGCAGGATAAGAGCATTACGATGCCCTCGTAAACTCATACTTTTTAAAGACTGTGAGTTTTCTTTTAGGATTTCATGAGCGAGTGGATAACTGGATTATGAAGTAGTTCTCTCTCTCTCTCTCTCTCTCTCTCTCTCTCTCTCTCTCTCTCTCTCTCTCTCTCTCTCTCTGGCATCTGCTGTAGGTAGAGTCTGTGGATATCATTCGTGCGTTGAGTGAGCAGAAGCGGAAAGGTGGAGAATTTTGCACCCACCTGTGGGCGAGTGGGCGGCAACATAACTGTCTGGGCTCATGATATTCTCAGAGGTCACCACACACACACACACACACACACACAAACACTCACACACACACACACACACACACACACACACACACACACACACACACACATCATAGATACATATCTGTACAGACAGGAACACATAAAGATGCACACTCGTATTCACATAGACGGACATACCATGTGCGCAAACACACAAATACTTGTATCACAGACGTGCGCACAGACACACAAACACTAGGTAATGCCAGGTGATTGGGTGGACTGTGAGCTCTTGGATTACCTCATGGCTTTCCTCACTATTTCAAACAATCGGATGGTAATGTATATATATATATATATATATATATATATATATATATATATATATATATATATATATATGTATCAGTTTGGGTCGTTTATCATGTAAGCACTTACAAATATCTTCAATTACTACTGGCAACACAGCAAAATACATACACTAATCTTATAACCGTCCAAACCACCCAACTCTTCCCACTTCTCCCACTCTACATCACTTCTTTCTTCAGCATCCAAGCTCTATGAAAAACTTATCGACATTGACAACCTACCCATAACCCAAACACTCTATCACCACACTACACATTGACCCAACACAACACACTCATGATGGATACAGTCTACCATAACCCCTCTCCCGCACATTACTAGTGGCAATATATGTCATAAAGCATTTGACACTGTCCCCCGACACATCCTCACACAACAAATACTTGATATCACCCCTGACATTTTTATAGAAGAATCATATATGAAAAATAATGAATATAGCTCTTAGAGTTGGTAGGTTTTCTGTAGATTCTAGAGGACGAATGATCAGATTCTTTATTTACCAGCACATCAAAAAGGGCATCTTCCCTTCTTTTTCCAATTCAATCTTGAATTTGATAGTGGGGTGGATGTTATATAATTCATTAATGAAAACATCACAATATTTGGAAGATAGCCACAGGGACCACACATTATCAACATATCTAAACCAGGCTTTCGGATGATTACTGATTGAAGTATGAATTTCTGTCTCAAAATATTCCATAAATAAGTTACTGAGAATAGGACTAAATGAGTGTATTATATATATAAATATATATATATATATATATATATATATATATATATATATATATATATATATATATATATATATATATATATATTTTTTTTTTTTTTTTTTTTTTTTTTTTTTATACTTTGTCGCTGTCTCCCGCGTTTGCGAGGTAGCGCAAGGAAACAGACGAAAGAAATGGCCCAACCCCCCCCATACACATGTACATACACCGTCCACACACGCAAATATACATACCTACACAGCTTTCCATGGTTTACCCCGGACGCTTCACATGCCTTGATTCAATCCACTGACAGCACGTCAACCCCTGTATACCACATCGCTCCAATTCACTCTATTCCTTGCCCTCCTTTCACCCTCCTGCATGTTCAGGCCCCGATCACACAAAATCCTTTTCACTCCATCTTTCCACCTCCAATTTGGTCTCCCTCTTCTCCTCGTTCCCTCCACCTCCGACACATATATCCTCTTGGTCAATCTTTCCTCACTCATTCTCTCCATGTGCCCAAACCATTTCAAAACACCCTCTTCTGCTCTCTCAACCACGCTCTTTTTATTTCCACACATCTCTCTTACCCTTACGTTACTTACTCGATCAAACCACCTCACACCACACATTGTCCTCAAACATCTCATTTCCAGCACATCCATCCTCCTGCGCACAACTCTATCCATAGCCCACGCCTCGCAACCATACAACATTGTTGGAACTACTATTCCTTCAAACATACCCATTTTTGCTTTCCGGGATAATGTTCTCGACTTCCACACATTTTTCAAGGCTCCCAAAATTTTTGCCCCCTCCCCCACCCTATGATCCACTTCCGCTTCCATGGTTCCATCCGCTGACAGATCCACTCCCAGATATCTAAAACACTTCACTTCCTCCAGTTTTTCACCATTCAAACTCACCTCCCAATTGACTTGACCCTCAACCCTACTGTACCTAATAACCTTGCTCTTATTCACATTTACTCTTAACTTTCTTCTTCCACACACTTTACCAAACTCCGTCACCAGCTTCTGCAGTTTCTCACATGAATCCGCCACCAGCGCTGTATCATCAGCGAACAACAACTGACTCACTTCCCAAGCTCTCTCATCCCCAACAGACTTCATACTTGCCCCTCTTTCCAAGACTCTTGCATTTACCTCCCTAACAACCCCATCCATAAACAAATTAAACAACCATGGAGACATCACACACCCCTGCCGCAAACCTACATTCACTGAGAACCAATCACTTTCCTCTCTTCCTACACGTACACATGCCTTACATCCTCGATAAAAACTTTTCACTGCTTCTAACAACTTGCCTCCCACACCATATATTCTTAATACCTTCCACAGAGCATCTCTATCAACTCTATCATATGCCTTCTCCAGATCCATAAATGCTACATACAAATCCATTTGCTTTTCTAAGTATTTCTCACATACATTCTTCAAAGCAAACACCTGATCCACACATCCTCTACCACTTCTGAAACCACACTGCTCTTCCCCAATCTGATGCTCTGTATATATATATATATATATATATATATATATATATATATATATATATATATATATATATATATTTTCCCTGGGGATAGGGGAGAAAGAATACTTCCCACGTATTCCCTGCGTGTCGTAGAAGGCGACTAAAAGGGGAGGGAGCGGGGGGGCTGGAAATCCTCCCCTCTCGTTTTTTTTTAATTTTCCAAAAGAAGGAACAGAGAATTGGGCCAGGTGAGGGTGTTCCCTCAAAGGCCCAGTCCTCTGTTCTTAACGCTACCTCGCTAATGCGGGAAATGGCAAATAGTTTGAAAGAAAGATATATATATATATATATATATATATATATATATATATATATATATATATATATATATATATATATATATATATATATATATATATATATAGATGGATAGATAGATAGATTAAAAGAGAAACGTGAGAGTAGGGATCCCTTATTGGATCGAGCTTTACATGAACTATAGGCTGAAACACATGGGACGCATGTTAGAGATGCCGTCTGAGACAAAGTAAAAGTGACCAGCGGTGTCCCGCAAGGCCCAGTCGTAGAGCCGCTTCAGTTCCTGGCCTGTATAAGCAACTTGCCCAGAAAGATTCTCTCCATACTAGGATACGTTTGTCGATGTTCCGTAACTTACGAGAACAGTAAAGAGCATTTATGGTTTGGGTGACCTGCACAAAACTATAGACAAGTTTTTGCACTTTTACTGATCAGATTCATTTTGTCATACTCAGCTGAAACCCAATATAAAACAATGAAGATATGAATGAACAGTGATATGAAGGCTGATTATCATTAACATATTGCAGGGATTAAATCATAATTAACTAGATATGAAAGTTAAGAGTTGGCATAGCATCAAAACGGTCACCAGCTTAACTTATTAAGGAAACTGTAGGGGAGTAAAGATCATGGTTGCCTTGATGTGCATAGGTAGAGATGCTTAGGTATCTACGTAGGAGATGAGGAGAGCTTCTAAGGCTCTGAAAATGGTAGAAGTGAAAGCAATAGGACGAGAGTTGGAGAGATCGAACGGTCTTCCTTTTTGGTGTCATGATGTATCAGTACACGTCAGCATTGCTGACTTTGACATATGCGTGGTCCGCCCAAGGTCAAGCGCACTGGTTCGAATCCTGGTTATAGCAGTTAGTCCATAATAGTTTCCAGCTGTTCATCCCTCCCCAGAGGTTGGTCGATACACTGGGTTCCTGTTTTAGGCTAGCATATATATATATATATATATATATATATATATATATATATATATATATATATATATATATATATATATATATATATATATATTTTTTTTTTTTCATTTATTATTCTTTCTCGCTGTCTCCCGCGTTAGCGAGGTAGCGCAAGGAAACAGACCAATGAATGGCCCAACCCACCCACATACACATGTATATGTATGCACCTCCACACACGCACATATACATGCCTATACATTTCAACGTATACTTTTATATACATACACAGACATATACACATGAACATAAATCATACTTGCTGCCTTTATTCATTCCCGTCGCCACCTCACACACACATGAAATGACAGCCCTCTTCCCCACACGCGCGCGAGGTAGCGCTAGGAAAAGACAACAAAGGCCACAACATTCACACTCAGTCTCTAGCTGTCGTGTATAATGCACCGCAACAGCTCTCTTTCCACATCCAGGCCCAAAAAAACTTTCCATGGTTTACACCAGACGCTTCACATGCCCGGGATCAATCCAATGACAGCAAGTCGATCCATGCATACCACATCGTTCCTATTCACTCTATTCCTTGCACGCCTTTCACCCTCCTGCATGTTCAAGCCCCGATCACACAAAATCTTTTTCACTCCATCCTTCCACCTCCGTATTGGTCTCCCACATCTCGTTCCCTCCACCTCTGACACATATATCCTTTTTGTCAATCTTTCCTCACTCATTCCCTTCATGTGACTAAATCATTTCAAAACACCCTCTTCTGCTCTCTCAACCACACTCTTTTTATTACCACACATCTCTCTTACCCTTTCATTACTTACTCGATTAAACCACCTCACACCACATATCGCCCTCAAACATCTCATTTCCATCACATCCACCCTCCTCCGCACAACCCTATCTATAGCCCACGCCTCGCAACCATATAACATTGTTGGAACCATCATTCCTTCAAACATACCCACTTTTGCTTTCCGAGATAATGTTCTTGCCTTTCACACATTTTTCAATGCATCCAGAACTTTCGCCCCCTCCCCCACCCTGTGACTCACTTCAGCTTCCATCCGCTGCCAAATCCACTCCCAGAGATCTAGAACACTTCACTTCCTCCAGTTTTTCTCCATTCAAACTTACCTCCCAATTGACGTGTCCTTCAACCCTACTGTACCTAATAACCTTACTCTTATTCACATTTACTCTCAGCTTTCTTCTTTGACAGACTTTACCAAACTCAGTCACTACCTTCTGCAGCCTTTCACCGGAATCAGCCACCAGCGATGTACCATCGGCGAACAACAACTGACTCACTTCCCAAGCTCTCTCGTCCCAACAGACTGCATACTTGCCCCTCTCTACAAAACTCTTGCATTCACCTACCTAACAACCCCATCCATAAACGAATTAAACAACCATGGAGACATCACGCACCCCTGCCGCAAACCGACATTCACTGAGAACCAATTACTTTCCTCTCTTCCTACACGTACACATGCCTTACATCCTCGATAAAAACTTTTCACTGCTTCTAACAACTTGCCTCCCACACCATATACTCTTAATACCTTCCACAGTGTATCTCTAACAACTCTCTCATATGCCTTCTCCAGATCCATAAATGCTACATACAAATCCATTTGTTTTTCTAAGTATTTGTCACATACATTCTTCAGAGGAAACACCTGATCCACACATCCTCTACCACTTCTGAAACCACACTGCTCTTCCTCAATCTGATGCTCTGTACATGCCTTTACCCTCTCAGTCAATACATTCCCATATAATTTCCCAGGATACTCAACAAACTTATGCCTCTGTAATTTGAACACTCAACTTTATCCCCTTTGCATTTGTGCAATTACACTATGCATGCATTCCGCCAATCCTCAGGCACTTTACCATGAGCCAAACATACTTTGAATATTCTCACCAACCAGTCAACAACACAGTCACCACCTTTTTTGATAAATTCCACTGCAATACCATCCAAACCCGCCGCCTTGCCGGCTTTCATCTTCCGCAAAGCTTTTACTACCTCTTATCTGTTTACCAAATCATTCTCCCTAACCCTTTCACTTCGCACACCACCTCGACCAAAACATCTGCCACTCTATCATCTAACACATTCAACAAACCTTCGAACTACTCACTCTGTCTCCTCACATCACCACTACCTGTTATTACCTCCCCATTAGCTCCCTTCACCGATGTTCCCATATGTTCTCTTGTCTTACGCACTTTATTTGCCTCCTTCCAAAACTTCTTTTCATTCTTCGTAAAATTTGATTATACTCTCTCACCCCAACTCTCATTTGCCCTCTTTTTCAACTCTTGCCTCTTTTTTTTATACATCTCCCAGTCATTTGCACTACTTCCCTGCAAAAATCGTCCAAATGCCTCCCTCTCCGCTTTCACTAATAATCTTACTTCTTCATCCAACCACTCACTACCCTTTCTAATAATCTTACTTCTTCATCCAACCACTCACTACCCTTTCTAATCGGCCCACCTCCCACGCTTCTCATGCCACTAGCATCTTTTGCGCAAGCCATCACTGCTTCCCTAAATACATCCCATTCCTCCGCCACTCCTCTTACTTCCTTTGCTCTCACCTTTTTCCATTCTGCACAAGCCTCCTTCTCAAGCTCACTTCTCTTACCACTCTCTTCACCCCAACATTCTCTCTTCTTTTCTGAAAACCTCTACAAATCTTCACCTTCGCCTCCACAAGATAATGATGAGACATCCCTCCAGTTGCATCTCTCAGCACACTAACATCCAAAAGTCTCATTATCGCGTGCCTATCAATTAACACATAATCCAATAACGCTCTCTGGCCATCTCTTCTACTTACATACGTATATTTATGCATATCTCTCTTTTTAAACCAGGTATTCCCAATCACCAGTCCTTTTTCAGCACACAAATCTACAAGCTCTTCACCATTTCCATTTACAACACTGAACACCCAATGTAGACCAATTATTCCCTCAACTGCCACATTACTCATATTTCCATTCAAATCATCCATTATTATAACCCGGTCTCGTGCATCAAAACTGCTAACACACTCACTCAGCTTCTCCCAAAACACTTGCCTCACATGATCTTTCTACTCATGCCCAGATGCATAGGCGCCAATAATCACCCATCTCTCTCTATCCACTTTCAGTTTTACCCATATCAGTCTAGACTAGAGTTTACTTTCTTACACTCTATCACATACTCCCACAACTCCTGTTTCAGGAGTAGTGCTACTCCTTCCTTTGCTCTTGTCCACTATATATATAATTGTGTAAGCTGGGAACAGGTTTTCTCTTATGCGCATGGAATTGAATACGACAGCATATTCAGTGTTATCAATCTTCCTTCTTATGTACTCTAATTTTCCTATTATTATTCTACCATTAGGTGGGTGTTCAAACACCAGTTGTCCATATTTACCCATTGATTTCAATAAAGCTTCCCCCTTCACAGAGGCATCATTAAGAACCTGGAAAAAGAAAAGAAAAAGCTGTGTCACAAAATTAGAATATGATATGGAAAACGCATACCAAATATAAAATAGAAACACAGAAAAAAACATAGTACATAGAACATAAAATTAAGGGAAACCACTCAAATCGAAACTAATCAAGAGTACCACGACGGGTAGTTTAAGCTACAATGTAAATAAAAAATATGGAAACAGAAATATAGAAAAACTTGCAGTTGGGGAAACACAGATCAATATTCAGCGAGGTAGGAATATAGAAAGTCCAACCAAGATCCACTAAGTTGGGCCATGCGAGACCGTTGTTGTCCGGATGTAAAGTTGAGGAGAGGTTGGGATCGTCTGATTCTCTCTGTCTGTCGTAACCTCAGACCGGGTTGGTCAGCGCCGTGTTCCTCCTGTCTAGAAATAGCGGACTCGGTAGCTTGTGGTGGGTCAATGACGTGTCCCATCTGTGCTAAAACACCATTAGGTCTACGTGCTATTGGCGGGCCATCAAAGTGCTTTATGGAGGTGGTCAACAACCTCGGGTCTCCTCCGTACGTAGAACAGTTTCAACGTCATTATATTTAGCTGTGGTTTCCTTTAATTCTTCTTAGAGTCTTTCCAACTTTCAAACGTATTTGTTCCTCTATCAACTTCCTGTGGTTGGAAGTCATGAGTTAACCGTCGTTGCTGTACTGCTCGGTCGTATAGTCGTGAAACGAAATCATAGCTAAAGGGTCACAGATGAGCAACCCCGACCACAGACAGGGTCTGATGCTCATTCCTTCAACATACGAGGAGGGACGCCACTCGCTTGCTTGCATGCATAGAGACAGAAGGGATTTTCGGACAGCACGAGAAGATTGTAAGGAGAGGCACTAGGATTTGTTGGAAGTGCATTACGGAGAGTGGAAATGCTTCGGGTTATCCAAAGTGGGATAAGAGAAGGAAACACGGTCTGCTAGTGAAAAAAGTAGCTGGAGTATCGTCAGCATGGAAGAGTTAAGTGAAAGTAGGAGGACAGAAGACGTCTTTTATATTCTTGTATAGTGACGGACATGGCACGGGCAAATATAATGTCCCAGTCAAGGGTATCTCGTGCAAGGGTTTGTGGACCTGTCCCATAGAGGAAGAAAGCTTATATGAAGAAGGAGAGGCAGAAGAAGGTCGAGGTTTTCACAAGTTATTTATTCATAGGAATAAGTAGGCGCTATGACAACCAAGTCTCGAATGGCTGGTCTCCACACTGTGGGAAGCAGGAACCAAACACACGTCACGGGTCCAAATTTTGGGTTGGGGACACATGCAGGCTGTTCACAAGAACAATGTCCCATAGAACTGATTGAACGTTATGTAGACAAGGGAGTGCTACATCTCACGAGGTGAAGATGTGCAGTGTTTTTGGGAGAGAGGAAAAATGGATGATGAGGGTCAAAACTGGAAAGCCTTCCAGGTCCTATACGATTAGCATCTTGCAGGAATGTCCTCAAAACAAGACCCAAAACATGGACTGAAAGATGAGAGCTCTCGAGGGAAGATGGGATACATGGCATAGTTGCCACAAAGATGACCTTTGCATTACGCTCACTAGAGATAGAAGCATCGTCCGGGGAGAAGCAAGAGGAGAAAGGAAAAATATGTTTTCGTAAGTTAGTGAAGTCAGTTGTATTCAAGCGCCATGGTTGGCGTTTAGAGGGGCAGCATGTGGAGGAGGAGGAGGAGGAGGGGGCGCAGTGAGGAGGTGGAGGAGGAGGAGGGGGCGCAGTGAGTAAAAGGATGGAGTATGATCATATGAGCCAACAGGGAGAGAAATTGCCTTAGCTGTGGTGCGAAAGATTAGAGGCGTAAAACAGATGGTGGGAGATTTGGTTGAGGCAGTCCGATAGGAGAGTAGGGTGGTAGTGGTTAAGAATGGAACGCGTCAGGGCTTCAACTTACACACACACACACACACACACACACACACACACACACTATCTCTGTAAGAGAATTTCAGATGCTAATTCCAGGAACTGACAGGAGTTCACAGATTGCTAGATAACCCAGAATCTACTCCTAAGAGCTGACTGGATTTCAGAAGCTAATTCCAGGAACTGACAGGAGTTCACAGATTGCTAGATAACCCAGAATCTACTCCTAAGAGCTGACTGGATTTCAGAAGCTAATTCCAGGAACTGACAGGAGTTCACAGATTGCTAGATAACCCAGAATCTACTCCTAAGAGCTGACTGGATTTCAGAAGCTAATTCCAGGAACTGACAGGAGTTCACAGATTGCTAGATAACCCAGAATCTACTCCTAAGAGCTGACTGGATTTCAGAAGCTAATTCCAGGAACTGACAGGAGTTCACAGATTGCTAGATAACCCAGAATCTACTCCTAAGAGCTGACTGGATTTCAGAAGCTAATTCCAGGAACTGACAGGAGTTCACAGATTGCTAGATAACCCAGAATCTACTCCTAAGAGCTGACTGGATTTCAGAAGCTAATTCCAGGAACTGACAGGAGTTCACAGATTGCTAGATAACCCAGAATCTACTCCTAAGAGCTGACTGGATTTCAGAAGCTAATTCCAGGAACTGACAGGAGTTCACAGATTGCTAGATAACCCAGAATCTACTCCTAAGAGCTGACTGGATTTCAGAAGCTAATTCCAGGAACTGACAGGAGTTCACAGATTGCTAGATAACCCAGAATCTACTCCTAAGAGCTGACTGGATTTCAGAAGCTAATTCCAGGAACTGACAGGAGTTCACAGATTGCTAGATAACCCAGAATCTACTCCTAAGAGCTGACTGGATTTCAGAAGCTAATTCCAGGAACTGACAGGAGTTCACAGATTGCTAGATAACCCAGAATCTACTCCTAAGAGCTGACTGGATTTCAGAAGCTAATTCCAGGAACTGACAGGAGTTCACAGATTGCTAGATAACCCAGAATCTACTCCTAAGAGCTGACTGGATTTCAGAAGCTAATTCCAGGAACTGACAGGAGTTCACAGATTGCTAGATAACCCAGAATCTACTCCTAAGAGCTGACTGGATTTCAGAAACTGCTGGATCGCATAAGTTCTATTTCCAGGAACTAAATGGCGTTCATAGGCTTCTGAATCCACGAATCCACTTGAACTTATCTCCAAGAACTGACTGGAGATCACGAACTACTGGATCGTCCAGGTCTTATTTCCAGGAACTGACAGGAGTTCACAGATTGCTAGATAACCCAGAATCTACTCCTAAGAGCTGACTGGATTTCAGAAGCTAATTCCAGGAACTGACAGGAGTTCACAGATTGCTAGATAACCCAGAATCTACTCCTAAGAGCTGACTGGATTTCAGAAGCTAATTCCAGGAACTGACAGGAGTTCACAGATTGCTAGATAACCCAGAATCTACTCCTAAGAGCTGACTGGATTTCAGAAGCTAATTCCAGGAACTGACAGGAGTTCACAGATTGCTAGATAACCCAGAATCTACTCCTAAGAGCTGACTGGATTTCAGAAGCTAATTCCAGGAACTGACAGGAGTTCACAGATTGCTAGATAACCCAGAATCTACTCCTAAGAGCTGACTGGATTTCAGAAGCTAATTCCAGGAACTGACAGGAGTTCACAGATTGCTAGATAACCCAGAATCTACTCCTAAGAGCTGACTGGATTTCAGAAGCTAATTCCAGGAACTGACAGGAGTTCACAGATTGCTAGATAACCCAGAATCTACTCCTAAGAGCTGACTGGATTTCAGAAGCTAATTCCAGGAACTGACAGGAGTTCACAGATTGCTAGATAACCCAGAATCTACTCCTAAGAGCTGACTGGATTTCAGAAGCTAATTCCAGGAACTGACAGGAGTTCACAGATTGCTAGATAACCCAGAATCTACTCCTAAGAGCTGACTGGATTTCAGAAGCTAATTCCAGGAACTGACAGGAGTTCACAGATTGCTAGATAACCCAGAATCTACTCCTAAGAGCTGACTGGATTTCAGAAGCTAATTCCAGGAACTGACAGGAGTTCACAGATTGCTAGATAACCCAGAATCTACTCCTAAGAGCTGACTGGATTTCAGAAGCTAATTCCAGGAACTGACAGGAGTTCACAGATTGCTAGATAACCCAGAATCTACTCCTAAGAGCTGACTGGATTTCAGAAGCTAATTCCAGGAACTGACAGGAGTTCACAGATTGCTAGATAACCCAGAATCTACTCCTAAGAGCTGACTGGATTTCAGAAGCTAATTCCAGGAACTGACAGGAGTTCACAGATTGCTAGATAACCCAGAATCTACTCCTAAGAGCTGACTGGATTTCAGAAGCTAATTCCAGGAACTGACAGGAGTTCACAGATTGCTAGATAACCCAGAATCTACTCCTAAGAGCTGACTGGATTTCAGAAGCTAATTCCAGGAACTGACAGGAGTTCACAGATTGCTAGATAACCCAGAATCTACTCCTAAGAGCTGACTGGATTTCAGAAGCTAATTCCAGGAACTGACAGGAGTTCACAGATTGCTAGATAACCCAGAATCTACTCCTAAGAGCTGACTGGATTTCAGAAGCTAATTCCAGGAACTGACAGGAGTTCACAGATTGCTAGATAACCCAGAATCTACTCCTAAGAGCTGACTGGATTTCAGAAGCTAATTCCAGGAACTGACAGGAGTTCACAGATTGCTAGATAACCCAGAATCTACTCCTAAGAGCTGACTGGATTTCAGAAGCTAATTCCAGGAACTGACAGGAGTTCACAGATTGCTAGATAACCCAGAATCTACTCCTAAGAGCTGACTGGATTTCAGAAGCTAATTCCAGGAACTGACAGGAGTTCACAGATTGCTAGATAACCCAGAATCTACTCCTAAGAGCTGACTGGATTTCAGAAGCTAATTCCAGGAACTGACAGGAGTTCACAGATTGCTAGATAACCCAGAATCTACTCCTAAGAGCTGACTGGATTTCAGAAGCTAATTCCAGGAACTGACAGGAGTTCACAGATTGCTAGATAACCCAGAATCTACTCCTAAGAGCTGACTGGATTTCAGAAACTGCTGGATCGCATAAGTTCTATTTCCAGGAACTAAATGGCGTTCATAGGCTTCTGAATCCACGAATCCACTTGAACTTATCTCCAAGAACTGACTGGAGATCACGAACTACTGGATCGTCCAGGTCTTATTTCCAGGAACTGACAGGAGTTCACAGATTGCTAGATAACCCAGAATCTACTCCTAAGAGCTGACTGGATTTCAGAAGCTAATTCCAGGAACTGACAGGAGTTCACAGATTGCTAGATAACCCAGAATCTACTCCTAAGAGCTGACTGGATTTCAGAAGCTAATTCCAGGAACTGACAGGAGTTCACAGATTGCTAGATAACCCAGAATCTACTCCTAAGAGCTGACTGGATTTCAGAAGCTAATTCCAGGAACTGACAGGAGTTCACAGATTGCTAGATAACCCAGAATCTACTCCTAAGAGCTGACTGGATTTCAGAAGCTAATTCCAGGAACTGACAGGAGTTCACAGATTGCTAGATAACCCAGAATCTACTCCTAAGAGCTGACTGGATTTCAGAAGCTAATTCCAGGAACTGACAGGAGTTCACAGATTGCTAGATAACCCAGAATCTACTCCTAAGAGCTGACTGGATTTCAGAAGCTAATTCCAGGAACTGACAGGAGTTCACAGATTGCTAGATAACCCAGAATCTACTCCTAAGAGCTGACTGGATTTCAGAAGCTAATTCCAGGAACTGACAGGAGTTCACAGATTGCTAGATAACCCAGAATCTACTCCTAAGAGCTGACTGGATTTCAGAAGCTAATTCCAGGAACTGACAGGAGTTCACAGATTGCTAGATAACCCAGAATCTACTCCTAAGAGCTGACTGGATTTCAGAAGCTAATTCCAGGAACTGACAGGAGTTCACAGATTGCTAGATAACCCAGAATCTACTCCTAAGAGCTGACTGGATTTCAGAAGCTAATTCCAGGAACTGACAGGAGTTCACAGATTGCTAGATAACCCAGAATCTACTCCTAAGAGCTGACTGGATTTCAGAAGCTAATTCCAGGAACTGACAGGAGTTCACAGATTGCTAGATAACCCAGAATCTACTCCTAAGAGCTGACTGGATTTCAGAAGCTAATTCCAGGAACTGACAGGAGTTCACAGATTGCTAGATAACCCAGAATCTACTCCTAAGAGCTGACTGGATTTCAGAAGCTAATTCCAGGAACTGACAGGAGTTCACAGATTGCTAGATAACCCAGAATCTACTCCTAAGAGCTGACTGGATTTCAGAAGCTAATTCCAGGAACTGACAGGAGTTCACAGATTGCTAGATAACCCAGAATCTACTCCTAAGAGCTGACTGGATTTCAGAAGCTAATTCCAGGAACTGACAGGAGTTCACAGATTGCTAGATAACCCAGAATCTACTCCTAAGAGCTGACTGGATTTCAGAAGCTAATTCCAGGAACTGACAGGAGTTCACAGATTGCTAGATAACCCAGAATCTACTCCTAAGAGCTGACTGGATTTCAGAAGCTAATTCCAGGAACTGACAGGAGTTCACAGATTGCTAGATAACCCAGAATCTACTCCTAAGAGCTGACTGGATTTCAGAAGCTAATTCCAGGAACTGACAGGAGTTCACAGATTGCTAGATAACCCAGAATCTACTCCTAAGAGCTGACTGGATTTCAGAAGCTAATTCCAGGAACTGACAGGAGTTCACAGATTGCTAGATAACCCAGAATCTACTCCTAAGAGCTGACTGGATTTCAGAAGCTAATTCCAGGAACTGACAGGAGTTCACAGATTGCTAGATAACCCAGAATCTACTCCTAAGAGCTGACTGGATTTCAGAAGCTAATTCCAGGAACTGACAGGAGTTCACAGATTGCTAGATAACCCAGAATCTACTCCTAAGAGCTGACTGGATTTCAGAAGCTAATTCCAGGAACTGACAGGAGTTCACAGATTGCTAGATAACCCAGAATCTACTCCTAAGAGCTGACTGGATTTCAGAAGCTAATTCCAGGAACTGACAGGAGTTCACAGATTGCTAGATAACCCAGAATCTACTCCTAAGAGCTGACTGGATTTCAGAAGCTAATTCCAGGAACTGACAGGAGTTCACAGATTGCTAGATAACCCAGAATCTACTCCTAAGAGCTGACTGGATTTCAGAAGCTAATTCCAGGAACTGACAGGAGTTCACAGATTGCTAGATAACCCAGAATCTACTCCTAAGAGCTGACTGGATTTCAGAAGCTAATTCCAGGAACTGACAGGAGTTCACAGATTGCTAGATAACCCAGAATCTACTCCTAAGAGCTGACTGGATTTCAGAAGCTAATTCCAGGAACTGACAGGAGTTCACAGATTGCTAGATAACCCAGAATCTACTCCTAAGAGCTGACTGG